>NC_091821.1:329772891-329982891 GCF_038994185.2 Dermacentor albipictus
TATTAGTGATAGCGAAGTATAAGACGATTACACGAAGGAACATTACACCATCGAGAGACGCCATACTCTTGGTGATGCGAGAGGCCTCAGGTTGTGAAACTGAACTGTCTCCTATATACTATGAGATCTTGTAAGTAATCATATAAAGCCGTCACTTCAGTGAACTTCGAGGTCACACGAAGTTTGTTCGAGTGCAACAGTTAAGATTATATATATATATATATATATATATATATATATATAGCATGCAGGTATGTCTTCTTTATAAGTGTCTTCCTACTTGTAGAGAATTAAGTTAGCTATGAAATCTCTGTACATGCTACGATATTTACATAGGCGTCCTGTACTCCTTGATTACGTAATGTCTCTATGACTGCTGGTATCTCGACTGAATCAAATGCCTTTTCGTAATCTACGAAAGCCATATAGAGAGGCTGATTGTACTCTGCATAATTCTCGATTACCTTATCGATGACATGGATGTGATCCATTGTAGGGTATCCCTTCCTGAAATCTGCCTGTTCCCTTGGTTGGCTAAAGTCCAGTGGTGCCCTAATTCCATTGGAGATTATCCTATTGAATATTTTATATAATACTGGAAGTAAGCTAATAGGCCTATAATTTTTCAATTCTTTAACGTCTCCCTTTTTGTGGATTAGTGTAATGTTGGCATTCTTCCCGTTCTCTGGGACCGTTGAAGTCGCGAAACAGTTCCGCTAGTTTTTCAAGCATTACGTCTCCTCCATCTTTGATTAAATCGACCGGTATTCCATCTTCGCCTGCCGCGGTCCCCGTTTCATGTCTTGCAAGACCCTTCTAACTTCTTCGCTAGTTATAGAAGGAGCCTATGTTCATTACTACTTCGAATGGAGGTATCGTGGCTGGTTTGGGTACTGTACAGGTCAGTATAAAATTCTTCCGGCGCTTTTACTATATCTTCGAGATTGTTGATGATAACTGTGGCAGCAGCAGTGGCCACGACGACATCTGTTTAATCTGTATCCTGTGCTGTTGCCTAATTCTGAAAGACGGAAGCTACAACTACGAGCTAAAAAAGAAAAAAAAATAGCAAGTCCAGTGCACGTGCACTTACGACTCCAGGATTTTCTCGTCATCGCAGCTTGGAGTCAATGACTCGTCGGTCGGCGCCAGCATCGACAGGCCCAGCATAAAAAGCGGCCCGGTGGCATCTCGGAAAACACTTTGGCAGCAGCAGTGGCCACGACGACCTCAGTTTAATCTGTATCCTGCGATGTTGCAGGTTGGTGATCTCTCCTTCTTTCTTTCTTGTAGGGATAAGTTTAGTCAAATGTCTGACTACTGCTGCTGCCATGTGTGCTGAAATGTACAATGGTGATGAATGTCCGGAGTGTCAATCAGTGGGGAAAGATCAAGATGGCCTGTCCTGCAGTGTATGCCACACCGTGTTCCATGTAGGCAAATGTGCTGGCGTGTAAGAAACTACGCTGAAATCTAAAAAAGAGACTACATAAAAACTTAGAGGTGCCTTAAATGTAGAGCACCAAAAACTCTGACTCCACAACCTGAGGAATCAGAAACAGACCCAAACATGCAGAACATGTAGCATATGCTGCTAGATATTAACAAAAAACTGGAAGTGCTGATGCCGCTGAAATAGACCGTTGAATGCGTCGACAAATCTGTACAATTCATGTTTGATCAACTGGTTCATTTGCTCGAGCGTGTGCCGAAAAACGAGCATGCAATAAAATAAATCGGGAAGAGGGTTGAATAACTTGAAGAAAATGAATGTACCGAGTCCCTCGTAATTCAGCTTGATGAAATTAGAATGTCGGAGTAGGCGTGCTAACCTACAGTTTCATGAAATCCCTAAAACCAAAAAAGAAGACCTCTTCGCACAAAGTGCGAAGAGGTGCATGCTATCGCTACAAAGTGCATGCTATCGCTGCTGAGATTCAGCTCCCGCAGCTACCTGGTGATGACACCGGTGACGCCATACACCGGCTGCCATCACGGCAGCTAGGGTAAGATTCCTGCTGTTATCTGTCGCTTCGCAAAGCAAGAAGTCCGGGATCTGTGGTGCGCAAACAGAAAAAAGATCGCGAATGAAGATGGAAACATGCACGTGCTTGAGAATCTGACCAAAAGGAAACGGGAACTGCTGAAAAAAACGAAGGACTGGGCAAAAGAACACAGCTGCAAACACGTCTGGCACAGTAACGGGAAGGTACTGGTCAGGAAATCTGATGGCATGTTGTCGACAGTCGTATAAAAAGCATATGAACTTGATCAACTTCCTTAGGCATTGCTTATTATTTTACGTTTTCGCACCCCTAACGGACCCGCTTCGTTTTCTTTCGGAGCAAACAACGTGTCAATCATTCCTGCCGACTGATGTATCTACTATGTCTACTCAGAAAAAGAAGATGTCTTTCTTTCACATCAACGCACAATCCTTGCACAACAAAGGTGACGAGTTTGAAGCGTTTCTTTCCGCACTTAACTTCCGTTTCAACATAATAATGGTCGCTGCAACCTGGTATCAAAATAGTTATGAAACATTACAGTTGCCAAACTACAACGCTAAGTGCGAAATTGCCTTGATAAACGAGGTGGGGGTGTTACGATAGCGACAGAAAAAAACTTTTAAATGCAGCCTTTTTACTGATTACACCCTAACTCGTGATGGCTACGAAATACTCTCCCTACAAAGTGGTAGAAATGTCTTCTCCGTTATCTATGGGCCTCCTAAAAGCAACTTTTCCAATTTTGCTTGCTTTCTTGACGAATATCTCCAATAGATCACAGAAAACAACCTGAATCTAGTTTTAGGTGCTGACATCAGCATTGAGTTTCTTTCATATTCTACTAACAAACTAGAGATTGAGTCCACATTGCAATGCAACGGTTTCATTTCCGTCATAAATGAACCCACAACATTACAGGCAGCGACGGCAATAGATGTCTTTTTTACCAACTTCTCAGCAGAACGTCTTAATTCTGGAGTAACTGATATCCATATAAGTGACCATCTTCCGATATAACTGGTTGTTGAGTCTGTAAACTCTAAAGAACAATGCGTATATCCTACAATCGAGTACCGGCGCATTAATGATGACACCTTGAATAACTTTCCGGCAACACTTGAAAATGTTGATTGGAATATTGTGCACAACAAAAATGATCCAGATGATGCTTACAACGCCTTTATTGCCATAGTTAAATCTGTATATAAACAAAGCTTTCCTCTTGTAACGCTTAAAACGCCCCGCAAAGCTCGAAAACCATACATAACCGCAAAATGCTTTAAAATGATAAGAAGAAAACAGACCTTTATAACCGCTTTATCCAAACCAGGACACTGGATGATATTGTACAATTTAAAACGTGCCGGAACCAAGTTACGTCGTTTCTTCGACACGCGAAACAAGTATATATATGGAAAAACTGTTCAGTCAAGACTTACTAAAAAGGAGCGATCTTGTGTGGCAGAACATCAACCGAATTTTAAATCGAGGCACAACTGCAAATGGTGTGCTTGAACTTTTAGAGAAAATGAACCTGTGAGTGGGGAAAAGGCTGGCAGACAATTTCAATAATTACTTTTGCGTCTCGGATTGACGGAAATGACGATCCCATCAATGTGAAATGTCTTGACTTACGGGTTCTTTCCAGTGCAACCGTGTCACCAACCGATGCGAATGACATCAAAAATTGCCTGCTGGTTTGCGCAACAGTAAGTCGCTTGTCATTGATGACCTTAAAATTTTACCAATTAAACATGTAGCTAATGTAATTAGTTCCGTGCTAGAAAATATATTTAATTGTTGCATCGGACATGCAGTGCTTTTTTGTGCTGGAAAAGCGAGGTTATTTGTGTTCTCTTGAATCGTGTTTAATTTGCAATCTTACAATTTCAAGGCAAACGCAGAATTTAAGCTCTCATCATTGATTATCAACATATATTAGCAGGAGCCCTCTGCACACACAGTAGGCAAGCATAAAACTACTAGGTAAATTCAGGTCACACCTACATTTTTTAAAACCCACTTGACACTCATAGCGAGAATTTTAACATTTTTGTTTCACTTTTTCTTCAAATATTAGTATACTTATATATATTGCTTATATTTGCACAAAATCAGCCAAAGGGCGGGAATAGGCATCATACGTACATCAAATATTTGGACATCCAGTGAAGAAAACACAAACTCAGGCTTCGCACGAGAACTGAAATATTCAAGATGTACACTAAATAAGAGAAAAATCCTCAGTTTTATTTCATTAAATAATTTCCTTGTTTTTTAGACGCCTGATAAGTAACGTTTAGATGATCGCTCAAAGATCCTTACTTGATATTACTGGGAATTTCATTCCATACCAGAGCGCCACAATATTCTAGTGACCTTTCATTTCAATTATTTCGGCATATAGGTAAGTTAAACAATAGTTGTTGCCGCCCTCTGCTCCTTTTGCGTGTCGTGAAGACACCATTCGATATAGGGTAAATTCCTATTTATGGTGACTTATACGAACCACTCATTGTAACTAATGCGCAAAGGGGACGGCGGCACGAGAAGTTCTAGTAATTCTACTTGTAGTGTGTAGAAAGATTCGATAGTTAAAATGTGGAAAGACTACAATAAAAGTCTGCTTGGGTCTGTGTTTCGAATGCATCATAATAGCAAGAGCTCGTTTCTGTTGTACTAAAACCTGCAAATATGTGGGATACGTATTGTTCCAGGAATCGATTCAGGAACGCTGTCTGAAAGTGTTGCTCATGTCATTGATAATCGGATCTCTCACTGACAAAAAGAAAGCTCACTGACACAATTCCAGTCTATTTTACTACAGCAGTTTTCCGCAATCTCGTGTGTGTGTGTGTATATATATATATATATATATATATATATATATATATATATATATATATATATATATATATATATATATATATATATATATATATATATATATATATATATATATTGTAGGGTCTCACACGTGCTCTTGGGACAAAGGAACGACACACCACAGTAGTGCGAACAATCACAATGACATTTATTGCACCTTTCATACACAGATGCCTGCTAGCCGACTCACACATAGATCACTCCGATGGGCGCGCGACCAATTTAGGAAGTCCGACTCACCGCGGCCGGATAGCGAGCGAATATGTTCGCCCCTATGCTGGACACCAACGCCTATTCGCGTGTATACGGTCACGCGAACGATCGTGTTCGTCCATCGTGTTCGACACAGGCGGCTGCCGAAGTCGCTGCGCCTGGAGTCGCTCGATCGTAGTCCAGGGCAGCAGCGCAGACAATGTGCAGGTGACAGCAATCCAGGGGTGACTCCGCTCACACAGCGTACACTCAACGTACTGGACAAACACAAAAGTAGTGCAAGGGAGTATGTTCCTGCATGCACGTCGTCTATGTTGTACGATGTTTAACTCGGCTAGCAAAAGATAAGGCGGCTACTCATATGCTAAGTTCATGTGAACAAAGCTCCCTTTCTTGAGTCGAACGGGTAATTTCAATTCGTACGAAGCTAACTAGAATAGGGAAAGCAAAGTGCGACACCTCAACGTCACAGTCCACCAGCTTGTGTCCCTCCACGTGCGACAGACAGCTTCGTAAATCCTTAGACCTAATGAGTCGTTACCCTGACAACAACCGGCATCCAAAAACAGCTCCCAAAAATAGGCGCAATGCAGGCGGCCGTGAGATGTCAGCTCTACGAGGTCGTCCTACCCCGCTCGGTGCATACACAGCATCCGATTTAACGGCGCCCATCGTCCCAGGCAGAGTCGAAGTGCTCGGTGCCAGGCCGCAATGCCAGACAGCCCGTAGCGGCACCCGTGACCAGCAGCCACCCAGCTCCTACAGGCAAAGAGATAGAAGAAGCTATTTACATAAGAAATTCGGGCCGCCTACGAGGCTTCCGTACTCACTCGCATCAGGCTTGCCACTCCGCGGGCGCTAAGCCTCGCTCTCCCAGGATGCAGACTACGTGGCTCTCGCACTGATGAATGTCATTAAAAAAACACTTGCAAAAACACGTAGCATGTTGAAAAAGAAAGATGTTCAAACACACTACAGCAACTGTCTCCTTGCTCAAGAAAGCACGCCGCCGATGCTAGCGATCAAGATCCACGCTAGGCCTACGCTTCGGTTCAAACAAAGGTCTTGAACGAAGCAAAAGTGTCCAACTATCATCCAATGCCCCAAGAGGTCCACGTTGGGCAGCCAGATGTGGGGCCTCACACGTGCTTTTTGGGACAAAGGAACGACAACACAGGAGCGCAAACAATCACAAGGGCATTTATTGTACTTTTCATACACTAATGCCTGCTAGCCGACTCACAACACATAGAACATACCGATGGACGCGTGACAAATCTAGGAAGTCCGACTCACAGCGAGCGAATATGTTCCCCCCATGCTGGACACGAACGTCTATTCGCGTTTACGGTCGCGCGAACGGCAGCGCGTTCGAACGATCGTGTTCGTCCATTCTGGTGTCCCGCGAAGCGGGTCGACGCACGCGCCCGCGCTGCTCGCCGAGAGAAATGGTTCGTCGTGAGTACGGAAAGGTTGGCGCTCTCTTATCAAGCCCTTGAGGCAGTACGGCTCAGCGCAAGCCCCAAAAGGAAGAGGCTCCTTCCTGTCGCGCCCGACTAACCCTGCCGTTAGGCGGCGTTAGCAGCGCAACACTCGCGCCACCTCTAGTAATATGTTGCAGCCACACTGACCGCCGCCGACGCTTGGCTACGGAGAGAAGTCAGATTACAGGAGATGTGGGAGCCATGCGGGGAAAACATCAGGGGACGCGTGAGACTCGAGCATCCCCACTATATATTTCAATTTCTTCCCGTGTTCTGTTGTTTATATGTATTATAGAGCGAGGGAGAAAAAGATTGAAATGAATAACATAACAAAAAAAAAACGGGAAATGAAAGTGATGAAACGATTTAAGCCGCCGGTGTGAGCCGTACCCACAAGCTATGCGTTACGCGTGCGTTGCACTGCCAATTGTACTACAGCGAAGCTATCTATCCATCCACTAACTTGGATATACATATGCTTACTAGATATAGCCCTGGCAGTGTTAGCCAACGCCACTCGGAGCCACGGTAGACGGACACCCAATTTAGCGGACGCATACACGGCCTCCGAGATTGCGCGCGCTAGCAGGTTTTGCTCTGGTCGTCCCATTCGGCGCGCTTCCCAGCCATTTGTGTGTGTGTGTATATATATATATATATATATATATATATATATATATATATATATATATATATATATATATATATATATATATATATATATATATATCAATGAAAGAAAAGCAAATAACGAAAGAAAATAAACTATGACAAGGCAACAACAAATAAACTCTGCCATCTACGATACGCTACACGTTCAGAGACAATGAATGGTGTGAAAACACACATGATTTCTTTAGAAAAATAAACTATTGTACATTAGTACCACAACATCAATGGAGAAGGTTGTAGAAAGAAGTACCGGGGAAAAAAGACACTAGAGAACTAGATGATTGAGATGTCAACATGTCTGAGGCAAAGCTGAAAAATTGCGTATAGGTACATCCTGTGAAAATCTTCCGCAGTACATCAAAGAGAGGCAATGTGCAAGCTGAGATCTCGCGCGAACTGCCTTCTACGGCTACCTTCGCGTGCTCCGCACGGATGGATGCTATAAGCGTCCCCTTCGGAACGGGGTGGTGGACTGCGGCGCCAAGCTCTTGTTATAATGTTGCCTAATGTCCTAACTGTGTTACAGAAGACAAAATAAAAAAGGAAGAAAAACGATGAATTCCCATAACCAAACTTTCTGAAACCCTATTGCAAACTTTGTTTTTGCACGCCACCATTGTTTGTCGTTTTCCTACTTTTCTTCCACCAATGTCCAATCACCGCTTACTAATCACTACTGCGGGCATGTTTCCTTTGCCCCTTCTCTCGCTGAACCCAAGGGCTTCAAGGAGGCCAGAAATGCGTAAATCGACCGCTGGGTAGATATCTTCACATTCTAATAAAACATGCTCCATCGTTTCCCTAGCAATACCGCAGCAAGCACGTGCTCCTTCTTGTATCTCGCTTTATAAGTGCATGTTCTAAGACATCCTGATCTCGCTTCGAAAGGTAATGAGCTTCCCTTTGAGTTATTATAATTTTTTTTCTTTCCTGATTTCGCTTTTTCCTCTTAAGCAATTACTCATAGCAGGTTTCTTTTCCATTGCTGCCACCCATATGCGATTATCTCAGCCTCTCTGAGTTTCCGCTTGACGTTCTTTGTTGCTGTGTTGCTCACCATACAGGTCGCATACTTGCTGGTAAGCTTCCTAGTTCTTTTCCTCCACTGTGAATTAATATATTTCCTGTACAAATACCTGAAAACTTTTCCGGCTCACTTAATTTATTCCATATTCTTCAGTCGCTGTTCATAATCAGTTTTTACTGCGAGCAGTCCTCGGCTAACAGCGCCATCCAGGGGCGGCCGGGCGCGCCCTCACCGCATTATTTTCGGCAGGGGAGCGCGCCGAATTGGACGGTCGGAGCAAAACTTACCAGCGCGCAATCTCCGATGCCACCATGATGCCACGAATCCGACCACTAACATGGGTATCCGCTCACCATGGCTCCGAGTGGCGCTGGCTAACACTCCCGGGGCTAAATCTAGTAAACATAAATGCCTAAGTTTAGTAGATTGATAGATAGCAGTCGCCGTAGCACAATTCGTGGAGCAACGCACGCGTAATGCGGGGGTTGTGGGTTCCACTCCCACCGGCAACAAGTTATCTTTTCGTATACTTTCATTTCCCTTTCTTTATTATGTTCTACAAACAGTTGGTGCGCCACTGTCTTTAGGGAGCACCGAAAGTTCCACAGCGCCTCAGCTTGCGGCCCCGCGACAGCCCGCTCATATAGGCGGAGCAACTTCGAAACTGCGATATTTGCCGCGGAACTTGCACGTCATACAGGACTTGCACAACATACCGCAAGCGGTCCCGTACTATCTTCCGTCTCAGGAGCAAAGAACGCACCGAAAACGCTCACGCATGCAGCCCAATAAAAGCATCCGCAAGACCGAATACAGCCAGAGACGTTCTTGAGCATGCACAGCATTACATTTATTCAGTGCGCTGACTGCGTGTCGCAGCAGGTGCTGAAGAGGAGCAATGGCCATGACGATGACCGGCGACAGGAACCACAACCGTAGTTTTCCGAGTGAGCCCACATGGTTAAAAATGGCCAGGCTTTTCACGCAGAGGCCATTGCGTATCTACAAGAAACTGAGAGACCTTGTCCCGCTGGCCTTAATGTGACGAAGGGTGACGTGATACAAGTCGGTAATGGGAGAGGGCGCCTCTAGTCAAGCCTAAACACACTTTGGAAGTTCTGGTAAATGGTCTGCACGAGAACGTTCGGCGTGCCACAGTCCCCTCGGTAGTCGTCGCTGGACACGTCCCAGACCATCATGCCCGCTAACGACCGGTTGCGTACGTACTCTGCCTTGGCCATCAAGCTGACCTGGTCCTCGTACGCGACCCACTGGTCGTCTGAGTACGCGTACGGGCACTCGGCGCTGGCGTCCCACGCGCGCGTCCAGTTCTCGAACACAAGGCGCCTACAGATCTCGAAGAAGCTGAGAACCCCGGGACAACGCGTGAAGAGGCCCGGGATTCCTTCCGACCGACCCGCAAGTAGTACGGAGCCCGGCTTGTGGTCAGACTTCTCGTCAAGCGTGTACGAAGCCCCGTCTAAAGAGACACTCACGACCAGCTTGTGCACGGGAACGCCGCTGGCCAGAGCCCGCTGGACGGCCGTGTCGAAGTCCATCGTCACATTCAGGGGCGACGGCTGCCGGCTCCGCATCGGGCTGGGAAACTCGGCGAACGCGTCACTGCGGAACCCGTGAGCCACGACGACGGCGTAGTCGACGTACGAGCAGATCTTGCCCCCCAGCAGCGGCTGGTTGAAGACCTCCGTCTCCGGCTCGAACACCACCACCAGCGTCAGGCCATGGCGCTCAAAGTGTACCCACAGCTTTTGCAGCAGCACGATGATCCCGCGGCGGTCTTCGCCGGGCGAGCCACTGGTAAACATTCGGTGGATGACCAGTCCGTCGAAGCCGTTGCCGAGCGTCCAGCGGAGCACGGCGCTGCAGAACTGCACCGTCGCGTGCATCGATTCGGCCGCGTAGCGGAACAGGCCATTGTTCACTTCGTACTCGCCAACGCCGACGAGGATCTTGAGCGCGGGCCGCTCTTTCTTAAGCCGCACCATTTCGCGGTACAAGTTCGGGTGGGTAATCTTGTGCGTGTAGTCGTAGTGCAGCATGTCGTCGGACCAGTCGGCGGCGCCGGACAGCGGGAACACGACATGCGAGCACAAGTTCGAAGGCACCTGCGCGCCAGAAGTCGCGGTCAGAGCGGGGAAAAAGAAATGCGTTCAGGGCTCTATGTTGCGATAAATATCTTGCGTAGGATGTGGGAAAAAAACCTTCATATTTGCTCGTGCTAAAAATTTAGGATGCCGGCGATTTTTGAAGGCTAATGGGTGAGGATCAACGGCGAATATCTCAATCACCTTCAGTTTGCAGATGGCATTGTCCTGTCCAGCAACATGGGTGTGAATTGCAACAAATTACTGAGGACTTTAACCGAGAAAGTTTAAGAGTATGGTTGAAGATGAATATGCAGAAGACAAATGTAATATTCAATAACTTAGAAAGGGAACAAGAATTCATGATCGCCAGTGAGCCTCTAGAATCGTTGCAGGAGTACGTTTACCTATTATAGGTCAATTACTCGAAGGCGACCCTGACCATGAGAAGGAAACGTAAAGAAAAAGAAAAACTGGTCGGAGTGCATACGGCAGGCATTACCAAATCATGACTGGAAGCTTACCACTGTCGTTGAAAAGTGTGCAATCATTGCATTCTACCCTTGCAAGGATTGTGCAAAGAGCAATGGAACGAAAAATGCCAGCTATAACGTGAAGACACAGCAAGAGAGCGGTGTGGATCAGAGGGAAAACGGGTATATAGCCGATATACTAGTTGACATTAAGTTACAAAATGTGGAGCTGGGCAGGCCATGTAATGCGTAAGGCAGATGACCGGATGAACATTAGAGGCACAGAATGGGTGCCAAGGAAAAGGGTGCGCAGCCGAGGACGGCAGAAAATTAGGTGGGGCGATGAAAATAGGAAATTCGCAGGCACAAGCTGGAATCAGATAGCGCAAGACATGGGTAATTGGAGATCACTGGGAGAGGCTTTCGTCCTGCAATGGACATAACAATAGACTGATGATGATGACGACTGCATTTTAAAACCGACAGAAAGTTCAACCTTGAAACTTTACACTTTCCGTGCTCAATAGGGGCCCAAATACATGAAGGTACCGTGACACCACTGATCTCATACGATGACGACAACGCGCCGCAATCTGGGCGCTGAATTCAACGTCTTCGCAGCACCTGCGAAATAAATGCACAAGGGAAAGATTTCCTCTATGGTTGAAAATATTGAAAATTTTCTCTTGCACGCCGCCATGTTTCGATTTGTCTTTGAAGCTGCGCGTTTCACCTCCGACATTACAGAGTGTGCCTACAAATGCGATATCTGATCAGCTGTGAAAAATTGACTTAATGCAGCATTCAGAAAAACAAGTTCGATCTTTATTGTTCCCGCTGATTACCCATCATCCTGCCGCCGAATAAGCGTAAGAGGTTTAAGAAAAAGTCATCTCCCAGCCCAGGCACGTACCCAGGATTTTTTTTCGGGGGGGGGGGGGCACCACCTCCATCATCATCATCATCATCATCATCATCATCATCATGTTTTAGGTCCACTGCAGGACGAAGGCCTCTCCCTGCGATCTCCAATTACCCCTGTCCTGCACCAACCGATTCCAACTAGCGCCCGCGAATTTCCTAATTTCATCGCTCCACCTAGTGTTTTGTCATCCTCGATTGCGTTTCCCTTCGCTTGGTACCCATTCTGTAACCCTAATGGTCCAACGGTTATCTAACCGGCGCGTTACATGACCTGCCCAGCTACATTTTTTCCTCTTGATGTCAATTAGAATATCGTCTATACCCGTTCGCTCTTTGATCCAAACCACTCTCTTTCTCTCTTAACGTTATGCCTAGCAATCTTCGTTCGATCGCTCTTTGCGTGGTCCTTAACTTGCTCTCAAGTCTCTGCCCCATATGCACTGGCAAAATGCACTGGGCAATGCACTGGAAAATGCATTGGCACTGGACATATTGCACTGGCAAAATGCACTGATTGCACACTTTATTTTTTTAATAATAATGGTAAGCTTCCAGTCAGGAGCTGGAAATGTCTGCCGTATGCGATCCAACCTATTTTTATTCTTCTGAGAATTTCCTTCTCATGATCAGGGTTCCCTCTGATTAATTGACCTAGGTAAACGTACTCCTTCACAGTCTCTAGTGGCCGACTGGCCATCCTGCTCTCTTGTTCCTTTGCCCGGCTATTTATCATTATCTTCATCTTCTGCATAACAATATTCAACCCCACTCTTACACTCTCTCTGTTAAGGTCTCCAATCATTTGTTGTAACTCGTCTGCATTGTTGTTGAATAGAACAATGTCATCGGCAAACCGAAGGTTGCTGAGTTATTTGCCGTCGATCTTTACTCCTAAGCCTTCCCAGTTTAATAGCTTGCATTCTTCTAAGCACGCAGAAAATAGCTTTGTAGAAATTGTGTCTCCCTGTCTGACCCGTTTCTTTATAGGTACCTCCCTGCTTTTCTTGTGTAGAAGTAAGGTAGCTGTAGAACCTCGTAGATATTCTAACGCGAAAGACGACTCAGTAAGACCACAAACTATTTACAAATTATATTTACAACGGTTGCAGCGCTGACCGGTTAGATTCACAGCGCGAGCTCAGTTCGTTCTTCCTCCTCTTTTCTGGAGTGATGGCGCCTACGCGCCTCGTTCAAACAAACAAATACCTCACGCATGTAGCAATATTTTCCAAGCTTTTTACGTAAGCGTTCTGTACTCCTTGATTACGTAGTGCCTCTACGATTGCTGGTATCTCTACTGAATCAAATGCCTTTTCGTAATCTATATAAGCCACATAGAGAGGCTTATTGTACTCTGCAGATTTCGCGATAACCTGGTTGATGACATGGATGTGATCCATTGTAAGGTATCTCTTCCTGAAGCCAGCCTGTTCCCTTGGTTGACAAAATCCAGTGTTAACCTTATTCTATTGGAGATTATTTTGGTAAATATTTTATATAATACTGGGAGCAAGCTAATGGTCCCATAATTGTTCAATTCTTTAACGTCTCCTTTTTTGTGGATTAGTATGTCTGCATTCGTCCAGTTTCCTGGGACCCTTGCAGTCGATAGACACTTCGTATAAAGAGCCGCCAGTTTTCCAAGCATTATGTCTCCTCCATCTTTGATTAAATCGACTGTTATTCCACCTTATCCTCCCGCTCTTCACCGTTTCATGTCTTGCAGGGCCCTTCTGACCTCATCGCTAGATATAGGAGGGTTTCTGTATCCCGTTCATTACTGTTTCTAAGTGAACTATCGTGACTCCTCTTGGTACTGTATACAGGTCAGCTTAGAATTTTTCCGCTGCTTTTACTATATCTTCGAGATTGCTGATGATATTATCCTTCGTATATTTTAGTGCATACATCATGGTTTGTCCTACGCCAGGTTTCTTTTTACTGATTTCAGGCTGCGTTCATTTCTACGGCTTCTTCAGTCTTTTTCATGTTATAGTTTCGAATATCAGTTATTTTCGCCTTGTTGATCAGTTTTGACAGTTCCGCGAATTGCGTAATGCTGCGCGGCCGCCAGTCCCATACAACCGCGTAGAGCGCAAGACTCTGCGATTCTAGACGCACTGCGCTCACTGCGAAAGGTTAGAAAAACACCCACATAAGCACAGCAGAGAAGTGGCTACGTGAGGCGGTTCGACCGATAACTGTAGAAGCGTCATTCAAAACAAGTAATTGTTCTCCACTTCCGGCGGCGATTTCTCTACTTCCTTTTTAAATAAAAAGATGTTGATCCATAAAAATTCTCATAAACAACGGTTAACTTTTTTATTATTCGCTTTTGCTTGCAGTTTGGTTGTTGCCTTGGCTCTCTCCCTTAGTAGATCGCTAAATATCTCAACCCCTTGCGATTTTTGTTTCCAGTTGCCAATTTTGCACGAAAAGTGCTATACAGTTAGGGAAAAACAGACGAGGTAACGGGCGACAGTCATCTTGCTTATGGGTTTAATGGTTATTGCAGGGTTTTTTCAAGATGGACGCTCTTTCACGTTATTTTATTTCCCACCTTATCTAACCCATATCACGTGTATATGGTTCCGGTCAGCGTCGCGGCGAGCCGTAACTCAAGGAAACAATGAAGCAAAGGGATAAGTTAAACGCAATTGGCGTTTTCTCCGGCCGCAGCTCGTTCCATGAGAGTACAGACCAGCTGAGCAACAGCCGCATCCCTCTCCTGGTCCCAGGATCAGCCTGAACAAAGAAGGTTGAACTAACAAAAGCAACAGCTATGCTCGTGACGGTTGAATAGATGGTGACAGCTGAACGCACCTCGAGTTAATCGCGCGGGTGCAGAATCTACGAGAAAACTGTCCTTCACATTACAAGAGGTGCCGATAACTACCGCCATCTAAAAGGAGTGAAAAAGGCAGCATAATGCTGACCGATGAACAGCTGCGAAGTCTCAACATTGATCTGGCGGCGCTTTAGGAATGTGTGAGGAGTGGTGGCGTGGGTGGGGAGGGGGGGGTATGTCATTTAATTTCGGGGGGGGGGGGGGCCCTGGGCCCCCCCCCTGGGTACGTGCCTGTCCCAGCCTAATTCAGTGTTCTCGAGATATTTCCGGATTCGTTCCGCACTGATAAAGGAAGCACCAATGCATAAATTCGTATAACTGGAACAACCACGTATTTGAGTTGCATGGACTCATGAGAATGTCTCACCTCTCTTCACAAGGCGCCCAGCCTGCGTTCTAAGGTGACGAACTAAGTGAATGTGACGCTTCACAGGCAAGCGCGCCATAGAGACGATTAATGCGCTTTCGTACTTATTGTTTACCTGTTCGAATGTGTAAGTCATGGGTGGAAGTCGCTGAAAGCTGGTCGAATTGACCATGCACATAATCAAAGGTCTGTCAGGTCCTTCGTAGACTTGTCGGCCCAGTCGTGTCTTGGGACGCATGTCCACCTGCAGGTTGAAAATAAGTTCTAAAGCGTAAAACAGTAACGTACTGACGCAACTCATCGCGTCAGTGGACGCAATTAGCACCTCATCGTTCTGGCTGCCCTTATTTCACAGGCAGTTGAATATGTGACTGTGTTCGCTTCCGCTAAATCAATGACAGGGAGTTCTACAAATAACGTGGCCAAGCAGCTTACCCCAAAACTCTGACCGTTTGGGTTCTCTTGTACTCTTTTCGCGGTCATTTGTGAGCACAGTCAATAGCTTTAGGTTCGATAACTTTATATAGGATTCAGTAATAAACGCAAACGCACCTTTGCCATTCATTCCCTACTCGCAGTCTTACCAATTCATCACCACTCACCGACACCCCCACGCGCTTCCGACATACGGGAAAGAACATTTGGGCAGAATTCACGGTTAATTTGTCTATCTGGGATTTACTGCACGTCGTCATTAGCTCTTACGACGCCGTTATTGCGAGGGTCACCCAGCCATCGCCAAGGGCGATAAGAAGAAAATCGAAGGCCCACGGCCCTCGTTCACAAAAAGAAAACTCTTACGATTTGTTCGCAGCAGCAGTTGCCAGGTTAATGTAAAGTTGGACACATCAGCCAATTAAGGCGGCTGGCCAACGAATAACAGCACTTCCGAAAAAAAAAAAGTCTTCAGCGTCAGATTCGTTACAAATTACGACCCTAGCCGCTGGCGTTCGCGAAATATGCCGCCGAGATCCGACTCGCGCGGGCTGTGGACGATGCTTGAGCGCAGACGACCGACGGCCTTCCCTGGAGTGGGCGCCCGTATATATGTTGCAGTGTTGTTACAGTGACGGCTATTGCGCGAGATCGCAACGTGCGACGGTGATGATAAGCCAGGGAGCCGCGACTGCCATACCTGGTAGGGCTTTTCCCGGCGCAGCGTGGTGAGCAGTATGCCCGGCAGGACGAAGATGAACACGACGACGAAGATGAGACAAGCGCTGGCCGTGTGCACCAGGGCGCTGTTGATGAACGGGTCGCCGAGGTCCACCACCTGCTGGCTCGCCCGCTGGCCGACCAGCGTGGTCTCCTCATTCTCCATGCTGCGACGGGGCCTAAGCCTCACCAGCACCGCAGCCGGTCACAGCCACCGGTCATCTTGCGAGCAGCGGGCACCAGAGTGCGCGATGGCGATGGCCATGATCGTGGTTCTCGCTCAGACACCCAGCACGGGAGGAGTCAGCTGCGGCAACCAGGACTGGCCTGTCGGTCCTGTGCTCTGTTCATGGGCGCGTTCCAGTTCCTGCGGTAAATTAAGCGGCACCAGGGGATCTCTCCGGGACGCGATCTCGCCATCCCGCTTCGGTGGCCGCGAACATTTCTCGTCTCTCACATTTCATTTGTATTTGTGCATCTCACGTTTCATTTCGCCTGTATTCTTCAATATTGTGTTTTAAACATCCCCTATTCGCTTTTACTGCTGTCTCGTGTACTGCGATACGACATGCGACACGCTTTCTTTCTTTCATTAATATTATTATACTTTTCAATAGCTATTCTTGCCGGTTGCTTCCCTCGTCTCGTTGTGAAGTAGCAGGCTTGTTTTTGTGAGCATGGGCGCAGGCGTCGATTCTTATTTCGACCCATACGCAATTTAATCCTGCACTGAAGTTTGACTCTCAACGAAAAGTTCGTAACTATATAATGGCGCATATCACGTACGACTTCGCGTCAAAGCCAATATTCGTTCAGTCCGTGTTGCGGCTCCCAATGTTTATTTCGGCTCCCGTAGCTACCGATCTCCGAAAGAGCACTTGTCGAACAAAATTCTCAAAGAAAAATAAAATGTATAAATAAAATATGTTTTTTATTTTTCTTTTTCCTCCTCTACAGCTTGCTTCATGGCCAGACTGCCGTTGAGGGTGTACGTGCAATTCAATTGGGGACAAGAAGAAGAAGAAGCACCGCTGCAGGCTGGAGGGCGTCGGCCAGACAACGAGCTTCAGGCGAGGCGTCCCGACGTCCACCGTGATCGCCAAGCGCCGTGATGCGCAAGGGCCAGACTCCGGCGGCGTCGGCCAGGCCATCGGTGCAGGGCGGCCGTCCCCCGCCTTCGCCGTTGTTTTCTGCCAACACCTGGAACGACTACTTCGAGGAGCGACCGAGCATCCTCAGCCTGTGCTTCGTCGTCGTCCTCACTGCCTTGTTCATCGGGTCACTCGTCACGTCGCTATATTTCGGTGGGTCATCGACGCTATACTGTACCGCTGCGTGTAGCTCGCGCGGGCGCGATCGTAACGCCGCGTCTCCCTGTCGAAAACACAAGTTAATGGCTAATGACATCGAGTGTGTTCAAGAGAAAAACTTGCGCAGGAATTAAGGATCACAACTAAGGACTCCGTTTTCTGATAACTAAAGACAAAGCTAACCGCCGCTCGTATTTGTTGACTATAGGACACACACACACACACACACACACACACACACACACACACACACACACACACACACACACACACACACACGCGCACACGCACACACACACACACACACACACACACACACACACACACACACACACTGTAAGGGTTGGAGGACGAACGTCGGGATGAAAAACCCAAAACTTGGGAGGAATTTATTCTACATTTTATACAGGGACGGTGAGCGTCAATTAACAGTCGTACAGACATTACGGGCCGGCAGCAACTCGGACGCTGCGGCCCGCGACAAGAAGTTCGAGAGAGGTGAATCAGGGAATCAGGGCATGTCCCAGAATGCTCAGGTCTCTCTGGAAGGCTTCTTATAAACCCTTCGAGCACTGCAAGTCACGTCATGTTTGACCATTGGGAGAGTCCACTCCAATGACGCCACTTTCAGCCAATGGTAGGCGCCCGTGTCGTGGTGTCACACCTGGCGGCTTGCTGCGGTCTTGCCTCGCAGACTGGCAATGCACTTCGAACGAGGAGAAGGGGAGGGCTGCACCTGCTCCATTGTCGGATGCCCACCTGCTAATCCCGGCGGCGCACGAACTTGTTGGCACGTAAACTTGTTGCCTTAAACTTGTTTGCTCGGCCGCTTCTCTGGAATGCACTTTCCTGCTTCTGCATTCCTCAATTAGCTGTGCTGCGACTCGAGTGGTTTGGGGAACTCGAAGTAGCCTCAGGAAACGGCGCCATATCTAACAGCTCGTCCTCGCCCCGGTAGTTCTGAATGGCCGGGGAACTCAATTCGCTGGCCATGAGGAACGCTGATAGAAGCTTCAGGGTACTGGGGTCGAGCCACGTTTGACAACTCTCGGGATCCTGGGCCCTGGAGAACATACGTCAAACAAACCAAACAACACAGCGCTGCCCCACGTGTAAGCGCAGGCTCTTCACCCCTGACTCGCCAGGCTATTACTGAGTCAAAATCAACCCTGATCTTTTAGTTCCCCAATTTTGACTAAACAGTTGTAACCACCCTTCCAAACAGCTATGCATTTCTCCTCGATTGCCGACAAGACCAGAGTACTATTGTTGTTGCAAAACAAAAGGGTCGTTGACGATGCAAACAACAAATGAAAACAGCCGAACATAACTTAAGTGGCCTAACCACACGAACAGCATGTTTCCAATCTATCGCAGTGGCGTACTTATCGCACGTATTGGTGCCACTGAACAATCTGGTCAACGTCGCAAGTACGTAATCACAAGCGCACTAGCCTTGTGGTCACTAAACAGAACGCGTACTTGCGTTGTAGGCAAACTTTTCATTTACGCTTACTCACGTTTCTTCCCTGAAAGTCCTACAGGACACGTGACGTAAACGAACAATTAAACTCGCGGGACTTACACACTCCGCAGAACTCTTAAAATGATGCGTCTTCTAAATAACTCGTTCCACGCATACTTATCAGAGAAGTCAGAATACGGCTGCCCTAACACACACGAGCAACCCAGTCATAAATCTGCTTCCTTCCGTCCACACAGGACATGCGCTAATGGAACTAAGAACGCTTCTCAGTGCAAATCATGCACTCACTGAAATCTACGCGCTTAACCTTACAAAATTCAAAAACGCTTAAAAAGAAAGAAGGTTAAATAACACACGCGCTTTACCATAGGCCTCTCAACAATAACCTTGACCCTCGGGTTACTCACACACACACAAAAAAGCCTATCTACTTATTAATGAACATCTCGCGAGACTACATGATTACATAAACCTCATCTTTCAAATCTCGGAGCTTGCTCAAACCAAAACATAAACAAAGCTCAAACCTTACACATTGAAAGAAACTCTAGTCTCAAATCGCGAAATTTTCCGATGCTCAAAAATAAAACGAAATAACACGTTTTGCTTCTACGGAAGCTCTCTTGGCTTCCCGTTCCCGATTGCTTACGACTGACTCATACTTTCAGCCTGACCCGCGGTGGGCGAAGTTTCAAAGCTACTCTGGCTGCCGAGAGACAACAAAAGGGCTGATTCACTATCAGCTCCCCCAAGACGTTACGGTCTCGTGCCAATTTGCGTCCCGGCGCCCCGCTTTCAACACGAACTCGACTGACCGCGTCGCCACTCCCCACCTGGTCTCGTCCTGCCACCCTGCGTTTCTTCGAACTGCACGCTGAGCTGTGAAAAGAACTACGGAACGACGAGGAGCTTAACTGCCTCGTGCCCTTTGTCCGCGTCCGTGCAGAACATTCTTCGCGGTCCCCCTTTGACCTGTGGCTCGAACGTTCTGGATGCGTCAACATCGTCCTAGACGACCGCACCTTCTTCCTCGCGCCCTGCCCTTTTGGGTTTCTCGCCATCTTTGGCGGCGCTACATTAATTACCGACTTTCGCTCTTTACCGCGCTTCTTTTTACGGCGCTTTCTCTTTGCACTCGCCTTCATGTCGCCTTCTCGTGCCTCGTGCTGGCCGGTACGCATCTCGTCGGCCCGGATCGGCCTCTTACCCGCACAGTCTGAGTGATTTACATTTAAATCTACTCTCACTTTGCCTCGACTGGCGGACAGCCCAACCGACTCTGGCACAATGCAGCAGGCTTTACTCGAGTTAGACAACTCGCACTCTTGCGAACTGCCCTCTACTACATTGCCCAGCTCACGCTGTGAATCGGCACACAGCCCGTCGGTATCGATCGCTGTCTCACGCGCACAGTCCGAATGATTAACTGAATCATCCCTATCTAGGCTATCTAGACTGGCGGAGAGCCGCACCGATCCCTGAACAATGCAGTTGTTTTCTCGTGAGCTACGGAGCTCGCCACCCCGAGAACTATTCTCAACTGCATCGTCCAGCTCGCACTTCATTTCTGCACGCACATCTGGCTCTACATGGGTGCTCGCTTCTGTCTGGTCAGCAGTACCCCTTTCTTCGCTAGCAACCTCGCTAACATTACCAGCGACGCACACGCTCGGTAACTGTGCCAATTTGTTCGCAGCTGGCCTAGCTGTCTCTACAGTCATCTGTTGGCACAGCACCTCGTCGCTCTCCTTGCGGCCTTTAACGGCCTCTGTTGCCACTAAGGCATCGTTAGCAGCTAGCCTTTTCCCTTCACTTATGATTCTGCAGCTAATCTCACAGGCACTACTCTTTTCGTCGGCTTTTGGCGAAAGTCCGCTAGACACTTCCTCATTCTTTCGCTCTGTACTACCTACAGAATTCTCAGACAGCCGTTGTCTCTGTGCCAATAACTGATCACAATACTGTATCTCTTTGATCAGTGCTGCCTTCTCTCTCTCATACTTTTCCTCTCGCTCACGTTCGCGTTCATTCTCACGTCCGTGACGCTCACACCTAAGAGTAAGTTCTTGAAGCTCATGCTTCCGTTCATTCTCGCGTTCTTCACGCTGACGCTCACTCCTAAGCTCACGACGCTCTCGCAAACGTACACGACGCTCCCGCTCCCGTGGCTCCTGTATCACCTCCCAAGCAAGCTCAATGCTTTTGTCATCATTGCCACTATCTTGAATCGCCTTTATGATAGCTGGCGTTTTCATCCGTTCGTCCGCCTCAACTCCCAAATCGTCGCACACCAACAACAAGTCCAACCTCGTCAACCTTCTAAGATCCATGGCAGCTGCCCCGACAGGTGGTTAAAACTGTTTTCCTTAATTAATTTGTGCAAACACACAATGCATCAAACTCCCGATTCCCAGAACTATCAAAATTGAACACACAACCTTTGAGTCTGGCGAATCATAAGGAAAAAAACCACGCGCTCACTTACGGTTGCAGCACTCTGCCATCCGGTTCATTTGTCCGCTGTTCCCGGTTCCTTCCGGACTCCCTGGGTCGAAGGCTCGCTCCTTCTTCGATACTCCCAGTCTCTTCGGACCTCTTTCGACGAAGGCTCTCTCTTCTTCGCTCTTCCCGGTTCCTTATGATCTCTCTCGACGAAGGTTGATCCGTAGCGCTGCCACCAGCTGATGCGTTCGGAGGCGATCCTACCGCTGCCAACCAGATGTAGGGGTTGGAGGACGGGACTTCGGGATGAAGACCCCAAACTTGGGAGGGATTTATTCTCATATTATACAGGGAGGTGAGCGACAAGTATCAGACGTACTGTCATTACGGGCCGGCAGCAACTCGGACGCTGCGGCCCGCGGCAAGAAGTTCGAGAGAGGTGAATCAGGGAATCAGGGCATGTCCCAGAATGCTCAGGTCTCTCTGGAAGGCTTCTTATAAACCCTTCGAGCACTGCAAGTCACGTCATGTTTGACCATTGGGAGAGTCCACTCCAATGACGCCACTTTCAGCCAATGGTAGGCGCCCGTGTCGTGGTGTCACACCTGGCGGCTTGCTGCGGTCTTGCCTCGCAGACTGGCAATGCACTTCGAACGAGGAGAAGGGGAGGGCTGCACCTGCTCCATTGTCGGATGCCCACCTGCTAATCCCGGCGGCGCACGAACTTGTTGGCACGTAAACTTGTTGCCTTAAACTTGTTTGCTCGGCCGCTTCTCTGGAATGCACTTTCCTGCTTCTGCATTCCTCAATTAGCTGTGCTGCGACTCGAGTGGTTTGGGGAACTCGAAGTAGCCTCAGGAAACGGCGCCATATCTAACAACACACACACACACACACACACACACACACACACACACACACACACACACACACACACACACACACACACACACACACACACACACACACACACACACACACACACACACACACGCACGCACACACACACACACACACACACACACAATATCCTAAAGCAAAAAAATCAGACATGAAAAACTTTCAAAACAACGGATGCATTATGTGCATCAGAAATGAAAACGTCTGCAGATGTAGACACAGTATATTATTGAAGACCGAAGTAGCAATGTGAAGGACAGTAGAATTTTTTACAACAGCATGACACCATAACAAGCCCTTGTTGGCCTAGCTACTGCTTGCTGAAAGACATGTTTTTTGCTGCAAATTAAAAAATGTGTTTGTGACAAAAAAAACGTCTTTTAATATGCCACACCATAATGGGACAAACTAATTAGCCATTTAGCAAATGTGTGCAGCTGAAATCAAATGGTTTAAAAAGCTGCTCAGAGAAATTCTGAGATCGTGGAAGCAATGAAAAAGTTGAACATTTGTAGCCTACAGACGGCAAGAGAAGTTGATGTGTGAGCACCACAAATCGATGTATTGAGTATATCTCCCAATTTCAGATTTCACTCTCAAGTTGCAAATGCCACATTTCTCATGCTTCCAATGTTGTGACACAGCTGTATGTGTGAATACAGGCATACTAGAGCTAGTTGGCAGTTCCCGGAGTCCAGACAGTAAGCCGTTCCCGGAGTCCAATCACAATGGTCTGCAATTTTCTCATTGACACTTTTGCTCGGAATATAACATTTTAGAAGTTGATTAATGAATAATAACAATTGTTAGGCGGAATATTAATATAGTCTGACTTGCTCCAAGCGATGGCAAGCAACATTACCTTGCTTCTGCCCAGCTATACGTGGAACACGCGCGTCTTTAAATTTTGGAATAAGTTACGTGTAACACGTGGTATAGGAAGTATGCACTGTACCTTGGATAACATTACCAATATTAAACGAAACTGTGAGCTTTAATGTCGCGGGACTGCACAGTGGGCCGAGTTATTACCCGTCAAGTTAAAATCTTGAAAACGGCTTTAGCGTTTCCTAACGACAACATGACTTTACGACTTCTTTTTTTTTTTATCCTTCGCAAGACTAAAGAAAATCACAAGTCTGGCGTTTTACATGCCAAAAGTACGGTCTGATTATGAGGCACGCCGTAGTGAGGGACTCCCGATTAATTTTCACCACCTGGGATCCTTTAGGTGCACCAAATGCAAGTAGAACGGGCGCTTTTGCATTTTACCCCGATTGAAATGCGGCTGCCGCCGCCGGGACTCGATCCCGCGCACTCGGGCTTGGTATACAGCGCAATGCGAAAGCCACTAAGGCACCACAGCGGATCCTTCGCGAGACTGACGCTGTACGTCCCAACGTGTTATGTAATCATCTTTCCAAAGTGTACTTTAAACGGCAGGCGCATCAGGGTGACTAGATTAATTTGCTGAAACCTGCTACAGCTTCCTCAAAACAAGTCGAAATATGGGGCGCGGTTTGCTTCCGAATAGGTTATATTTATGAAATATCTTGAAGATCTTTTCGGACAAGATATATACATATATAATCATGTGCTTAGAAATACGGTTCACTTAATTGCTTCAAAATGGTGCTAATTAAATGGCTCCTGGTTTCCGAAACGAGTCCTGCGAACTAATTATGTAATTCCGAGCCACGCGAAGGTTCTAGAATAGCTTGCGCAGTGGCTGCACTTAGGGCGAAATTGCGATACTGCCATTTTTATCCGCAAAACTGCACGACAAGGAAACGCGCGAAAATCCGCGACAAGGGACCGAATAGTTTACCAGCGACTTTGCGAGAACAAGCTCCGGTCCGCTTTAATATACGCAGAGCTGCGGTCACTTCTCTCGTACCCATATTTGTTACTTGCCTTTCCGCAGCGTACGCGCTCGAAGTCCAACGTCGGCCGCCGTCCACGACTGCGACGCCATCGGTAAACGAGTCATCGATTCCGCAAGCAGTCAACGTCACGGTCGCAGGTCTGCCTACCGCCGCCACTACCGTTAATGCCAAAGCCGCAAGAAAAGCCACCGGTCACCTGCCACGGGGCGCCTCCGGTGGCACGTCTAGGAGGGCGAAAAAACGTGGCCGACGCAAGAAGACCTCAACGTCGCCTTACACGTCGTCGTCATCGTCGTTCGAGGGTCCAGAAGGCGCGACGACTGCCACAGAGATGGAACGTGGCAGGATCGCCAATGGCGGCGGACGGCCAGCGCTCGACACCACGAAAGCGACCGCGAGGGCCGGGACTGTCTCCAACGCATCGCGCTCCACGTTGGAGACATCCTCCGTTAGCCTAATCGCCCGGAAGGATGCAGCAAGGACGCACCAGTCGCGCAGTCCTGAAAGGACGACGACGACGACGACGACGAAGCTAGACGAGCTAGCCAACAACACAACCTTGGACGCCGCGGCCACCACCTCACCTGCAGCTGCCGCTTCTACACCGATAGCGCCGTTCGTGGAGCGGACAGGAGGGTATCGCGAAGACGCTGCGTTCGGCGTGGGTGAGGCGAACAGTACGACTCGTTCGGGCATGATTGACGAGGTCACTGCGCCAGCTGGATTCGTAGAGGAGACAGGCATGGCGAAACATGGCGGCAACGAAACGAAGGCAGCGGTGCCGACGCCGCGGCTCGCGGAGTGGACGGAACTTCGCGGGCACGCTGCAGTCGGCAGCGACTCGACCAACACCTCGGGGTCGGAACCGGACGACGAGTCCACCGAGGGAGCCGCTGGTCTTGACGAGGAGACAGGCACGGTGGTGCAAGGGGGCAGCGCCGAGACGGAGGCGACGGAGAACCGGACGCTTTCCGCCTGGACCAACGAATCGTTTACGGATTTGCCAAGCGAACATTAGAAATGTTGTATAATCAGGTATTTGAAGGTATGTGGCGGGAGGGGGCGGGGACATATATACTTGTTTCACCGCTATTTACAGTAATCACTTTTTTTTCTCACTAATTAATGATTCGTAGATATATAACGTCGTAACCGCGGAATAAGTTTGTTCATGACATGAACAAAAGTTCACAATAAAGCTCACTTCTAGGATGTCCAACTACGACAACGAAACTTGGTTCCCTGGAAAGCTCCTCCGTAAAAACGTAATTCGGCATCGGCGATATACAGTCTATGAACACGAAACCCGATATCCTAAACGTATTGATGCCTCTACAGATGCCCTAAGTCAGTTTTTAATACTCAGTCGCAAGATATAAAACCTCTGCGTACCAAGACCCGCTCTTGAACCCGGTGTCAAAGCTGCTTCTGGAATTGCTCTCCAGACTACGCATTAAAGTGAGCATTAAATGCGAGAGTTTGAGTGCAATACTTCTTTTTTCCTCGCGTTCAGTGCTCGAGGCTAGGTTATTTAACCCATTCATACGCAGTGGTCTACATCGTCGCCCGTGTCACCGCAGGAATTTCCAATTCTTTAGAGAGCCTTCACACGTACGCCTACGCAGCAGCACTTGAACGCGTGCGTGTGTACACGGCGGTACGCCTCATGGTTTGATGTCCCCATTAAAAGTTGTGCCAACGCAGCAAAACCGGTGCCAACATCACATTTTTTCTCGTGCAGCTTGGTCGCAGGTCACGGCAACTACGCAATTTCTCAATTCGTTCGATGCCGCGCTGAAATCGCAGTGCGCGCATGTGCTGCGACGGAATGGTGCAAGAAGTATCATATGTATTTCGTACTTCCGGCGCTCGATCCTCGAAGGAGTCCGAAAAAACTCAAATGCGTTGTCAAAGCTGGCTTCTCCGCAGCAGAACATATCGTGGGGTGGAGCCCGCCTCTCCTCGTGTTTGTGTGCTTGTAAACGCGAGAACGATACCATGGCGACGGCGCTACGTATGCCACGCGCACCGGCGCTGGTAGCGGCAAGGTGCTGATGCACTTTGCCACTGGAGCTATTATGCGAATGGAAATATGAGACGTCGCAATCCGAAAGGCCCGTCGAAGGTGAGCAAGGACAGTCGGGGGTGAGTAGATCGAGAGCTACATCTACAGGACGTGTGAGAGGGATATATATATATATATATATATATATATATATATATATATATATATATATATATATATATATATATATATATATATATATTTCATTTCATTTCATTTATTATACCCCTCAGGGCCAAGGGCATTACAGAGGGGGAGTGGTAAATACAAAAAGAAGACAAAGACAGTTGGTTACATGAGCGTTTAAATGGCACCTGTATATACAATATTAGCTATTACAATACTATATTACAATATTATATATATATATATATATATATATATATATATATATATATATATATATATATATATATATATATATATATATATATATATATATATATATATATATATATATACAACATAGGGGAAATTACTTAATTGTAAAAGGATAGACAGCTGGGCGAGTTGGTACGGTAACATGATATTGGCTTCTAGCGCGAAGTGAAACACGGACACAGAAAGGAGTGTTTCACTTCGCGCTAGAAGCCAATATCATGTTACTTAATTGTGCCTAATGAATGAAATAAACAAACGATAAATTTGTGGAAATTAAAGTGGATGAAAAAATGGCTGTGGCTTAGCTAAGGTTAAGCCCAGGATGCGAAGCATACTAGCCTTTATTTTAGTTGTTGAACCACTGTTCAGCCTGGTGAACTGCTGTTGCTTGGCTATATTTGGTTCGGCTAGACGACGAAACAACTCATGCGTTACTCTGCTTCGCCTTCAAGAGTCGACCCGCCAAGGGGTGTAAGACAATGGGCTACGGCGCAGCGACTACGCGCCCCGCATTGGACGCGGTGAGCGTCGAGCAACGCAGCGTTCGGCGCGGTAACGAAATGTGCGCCTGAGCAAGCGACGCACGTCTGAGCCTTAGAAACAGCTCGTTTCTAACCCTGGTTCGATTCCCACACAGCCCATCTTGCAAGAGTTGAGCTGAGATCTGTCAGTCCCGTCGTGGAATTAGCCAGGTGCGTGTTTTATCGCGCTTTGCTGGACCAAATAAAAGTTTGTTCACTCACTCACTCAACCTAGAAAATCAGTCTCTGTAGCACGCCGCAACCTTCGCTTCTCATTCCAACGAGCAGCTCTGTCTCCAGGAGGCATCTTACCTCGTGAGTGTCTAGCAGAGGCAAGCGCAGCTGCTTATATACCGCCGCGACGCCGCGAGCGACGGCGCGAGTTGGAGCCCCGTTTATCCTCTGTCGTGACGTCACGATGTCACGTGGTATTGAAGGCGACACCGCCGCGCCTGAGGAGCTGGGTTGAGCTCTAGTAATATGCTTCGCATAAAACAACTTGCCGCAGGTGGGAACCGAACCCACAATATTCGCATTTAGCGTGCGATGCTCTACCAATTGAGCTGCCGCGGCGCTGTTTCCCCAAACACTTTCTTGGGTATTTATGTGCCCTAGTAGAACCCTTGGAGTGTTAGCCAGCACCACCACTAACCAACCTTGACGGCGGGCGTGGAACGTCTTTTTGCTGCAGGCGTCACGAGAACGTGATCTTTTTGGGTGAAGGGTTCTCCCAGGGTTCTACTAGGGCACATAAATACCCAAGAAAGTGGATGGGGAAACAGCGCCGCGGTAGCTCAATTGGTAGAGCATCGCACGCGAAATGAGAAGGTTGTGGGTTCGGTTCCCACCTGCGGCAAGTTGTTTTTTCAGCCACTTTAATTTCCATTAATTTATCGTTTCTTTATTTCATTCCCCCTATGTTGTCCTTGGTGTCAGTGTTTGTTGGCGTCTTATATATATATATATATATATATATATATATATATATATATATATATATATATATATATATATATGTGTGTGTGTGTGTGTGTGTGTGTGTGTGTGTGTGTGTGTGTGTGTGTGTGTGTGTGTATATATATATGTACATATATATGTAGAGAGAGAGAGATAAATGAAAGGCAGGGAGGTTAACCAAGGCTGAGCTCGGTTGGCTACCCTACGCTGGGGAAGGGAAAGGAGGACGGAAAGATTAGAAAGGATAGTTCCTTGCGGGTAACGCCGGTGTGGTAACAGTTTTCTGCTTTATATCACTGACACTCACTCACTCGGTATCACAGATGATGAGTCAATCCGGTAGCTTTCAAAAACCGCAGCAGCGCTTTTGTGGTCTTTTGTAGCTGCGATATGCGAGGCCATGGTCCCAAGATCTTGCTCAAGCGTGAACATGTACAGCGGTTTCTTCTGAAGTGGTTGGTGCTTGACAAACTACAGCGGAAGCCAAGAGCTAACGAAACAAAAAGACGACCACGCACTGGCAATTAACAGTGCTACGTTGAAAAAAACAAATATCGACATCGACAAACCTTACCTGTGTGCTGCAGTTAGGTGTCGGAGGCGCTCGAAGGGGAAGCGTTGCGGCAGAGAGCACGAATTTTCTAAAGGATATTGTCAGCCATTCTAGTGCACAAAAAGCAGTGTGAAAAAAGGAGGGCGCGGCTACAATCTACGCTGTGAAAGTGGTTGCACACGACAAATGCATTGGGGGGTGGAGGTATACAGCTTCGCTGTAAAATTCATAATAAACTTCGACATCAGTTAAGTGTTACAAACAGCATTTGCTCCGGCCGTTCCGCTACATAGCAGCGTACAGGTACGTAGCCATGCCACCATCATTGTCATCTTAGTTGTATTCGGCAAGTTTTCCCATTGCAGGTGTTTTGTATTAAGCTGCGGGTTCCTGTTGAGCTGTCTGTCTGTCTGTCTGGGGAGGGGAGTCGGCGATGCACTGCAGACGTAGAAGTCAGAGCAGTCGGAATCACACGGCTTGCTGAAATGTATTTTTTTAATTTCGCAGGATTGTTGAAACTGGATCCCCGCAAAGCTCAGCTTAACGGAAACGCATCATTTAAGTGAAGGCACTTCCTAACGTTTGTTATCTGGCACCTTGGCACTCAAATTAATTCTCAAAGACCTTACAAATTGATTTTTAGGAACAATGAAAGAAAATAAGTATTAACTGGTGAGTGATAAGTCCAAAATTCTCGAATAGCTTCCCTCACAAAAGTATGCTGCGTCTGCCAGTCGTCCCTCCATGCTCCGGGGAAAGTTCCGTTACTGATATCATGTGCGCTAACAGCAGACGCTCCAGTGTTCAATACCGACGAACACATTGATATGACGCTGCACAGGCTCGAACCGCCGACATCGACAACTGTGGGAACCAATGCAACGCATGGCAGTGTCACGTGTACCGGAAAAAGGCTTATCCTGACCTCAGTTTATGTCCAAGGACAACTTCGCCATCATCTCGCAAGAGCTCGTACAGTAATGGCGCGCCTCATCCGAAAATATGCTCTTTGGGCAGCGATTAAGCAGCGATGCCTTCCGCTCGATTCTGCGTCGCTCTTATCTACCATTCACGACCGGCTGATCCCAATGATAACGAGGGCGGAGAATCGCTCTGACCATTTAGGAACCGCAAAATGCTGGAAAAGGAATAGCATCGGAAAAGGCGATCAGCACTAAATCACCGCCCTTAGACCTGGAATGAGCAACTGCGTTGCTGGAAGGCCCGAGTAATCTGGAGAGAGAGAGTATGCTGGGAATCGCTTGTGCCCCGCGAACAATACTTCCCTGCCAAAAGGCCTGAAATGCACGAAGTGACGCCGCGGCGGTGACTTCAATAGCTAGAATGGGAATCAGACGAGAAGATCAAATCACTAACGCCGACGTACACGTTCCATTTGAGGGGCATTGCCGCTGCATGCTTTGCCCGTCGCTGTTACAGTAAGCAAAGATGCTAAAAGCAGGAAGTTCTTTGCGTAGAACCCTATTTTGTCACTGTTAAAATCATTATGGAACTCTCAGGTGGGACAGCCTACATAACAATGCATTGCACACCGTCAACGCTGATCATCTGCGCTGCTGTTCACACGCACAGCCGGCCATTAACGTTTACGGGACACGGCATCTGTGAAAAGGCTGAATTCCCGTGAAGCCTAAGCCCATATATCATAGCCTCGTATACTCAAAGTTTCAATGTGTAGTAGCATTTGCGACCTATACAGCGATCTACTCAATTAAGAGTACCACGTCATATAATGGCATAAATGCACAATTGTCGTGGAATCAGTGTTCCGTAAACGTTTGCGGCAGACTGCGTGCATGCTACGGATATCGTTTCACACATCGAGCTACATTGAGCGTCGGCATCCCTCGGCGTAACCGAGCGAATGTGCACAGTGAAGGATGAAAGAGTGAACGCGGAGCGCAGCGGTGGATGAAAGACGGCGATAGCAAAGAAAGCACGAGAAGGAGGGTACAGCAAAACGGTAAGAAAAGCGTAGTGCCGCGCAGGTAGGGCTCTGCGGCGACGACCACTACGAGATGGCGCCAGAGTAGCGAACCGTCGTCTGTTCACCGATGGCATGTGGCGAGCGCGTCCACCAATACCATATATGGAACCAAAGCGCTGCATGAGCGAAGGTCTGTCTGCAGCGGCTGCTGTGAATCACGCACTCCCTTTCGCGATCTCCCGATTAGCGTGGCAGTCGCGCCACATTTCGCTTCGTTTGCAGTGTGCCCTACGAGAGAGATTATCCGCGCCAGCCAATATATCCCGAAATTAAAACACGTATAGAGCTGCGTTCAAATTTCGCATTAGGGAGTATCGTAATCGTCGGTGCAAGAAAATTTTCTATGCGAATTGTGAAATAATTAACGTAGGCGATACACGAGCCAGTGTGAAGTAAGCGTGAAACATAGACGTTTTGGCAAATAAAATGAGTTTATTGATATAACATCGTAAGATCGGTGGACACAGGCTGTAAAAATAGTATAAAAGGTATAAAATACAACATGATAAACATTTAAGAGTCGTCGCTACACGAACGCCAAGGCCAGCCAGGATAAAGAAATGTTGGCAAAGAGTACTCGTGTGCAACAGTCCTTTTAGCGCAGTGCAGACCACTTTTAACATGTACTATAAGAATTTCCATGGCTCATAACACAAGGCCTAATCACTGGAGTGCATTTCCCCTGAACTACAGCTCGCGCTGTTCCTAACCTTGCCGTTCCAAGTAAGCACTGACAAGGTTCTACGGAGACGACCAAGGGCCTAAGTTCTGCGGAGACGACCAGAGGGCTCTCACCGAGAAGAAATTTCGAGGAAATGTAATAATCTAGACTGTAACCTGCGAAACAATTGTCAGGAAAAGAAAATTATTTCTATTTACTTCATTGTGGGCGCCAGGAGGATAAACATCTGAACATGACCTAGTGAACATAACACGCGCCGAGTGGTAGGCTTGCACAGTCGCCAGCGCAGCGTACTCGCTGCGCAATCTAACCCAAGGACACGATAGTGGGAGTTGTAGAGTGCCGCCCATTCATTTTCTTTTGTTACAGTAATTATCCTTCCACCTCAAAATTCATGAAGACATCTTGGACCTGTGGCGCGAAACAAGCATATGCACGTAGCTTTAAGCGTCACATTCAAGTAAAGGTTCTCGAAACGCTATCTCCATTCGTCATGCACCCCTGGTCTTTCAACTTCACCGTCGTCTCTAACGTATTGCGGGAAAGCACACTTGCTGTGCACGCAGTCGATTTGCGAGCTTGTCCGAAAAGTGCGGCGTATAACAAGCGGTACGCACTTCCATATGAGCAGCTGTCAATCGCTGCATCGTTTCATCGTAGTAAGGCTAGCGTTAAAAAATACACATTAAAACCGGCTTTGTAACTTTTAAGCATTTGCGCGTTATAAGCGATCCGCACCGCAGTAACGATAAGTTGGGGCCACAGCATGTGACCAGAGATTAGTTCCGTCACCAGCAGCTTCAATGAAAACTCAGCCATGAGTCAACTGCGGCTGCTTCGGCAGACAGAGAGGAAAGAGATTCGGTGCTTGCCATTCCGGTTAACTGAGGCTACTCCGGAAGCGCCACTCAAGACGTCCGGCCGCTCAGACTTATCTATGCCGGAAACAATTTGGCACGCTGTGTGCAACCGCAAAACAGAAATAAACGGGCGTCCGGCGCGCACCCTTCCCGTCAACGAACGGCACAGCGAGGACGTACGCGGACACGATCGCACATGTAAAGTGTGCGAGAAGTAAACGTGACTAGCACGCAAACAATGCCTTTCAACAACACGCGCATGGCGTACAACACTCCGCATAAGGTGATTATTAACAATACTTTTCAACAGTACCTGCGCACGGTGCAGGTAGTGCCATAAAGAGTTGGCAAAGCGCAGAAGCAAATGGCGTCAAGACACAACGCATGTAGGCGATGTAAGACAACAACGAAACTACGGATTCATACAGTCACACACTTTGGCAGTGTCAAGGCACGTGGATGAAAGTTTTCAGAGATAAAAGTTCTTGGTCACACTGCAAAAGCATGCACGAGTACAAAAGATACTATGTGATGGCAAAGGCTGAGTAAAGTGGAAGGCCTCGATGTGTGGAGGCTACAAGGTCATCGTCTGATCATATACATATTTTTAGGACAATGACAAAACACGCCTAAAAACATTAAAACATCAACTTAGCAAGCATGCATCAACTTAGCTCAAATGAGACTCTCATAAAACAGCAATGTACCATACAAGTAGCACACAGCAAACAAACAAAAAATGCTGAAAGCTTTGTTCATAGTCATCACACTGATCCTTCAAAGGCAGGAAGGGAAAAGGCATCATCCCATTAGTAATCATAGTGGCATTTCCACAACTGCGGGCTATATTACAACCGGTCCCTATATTTCTTTTTTTTTTACTTCACTATTTCCTCGCACCTAACTCAATGATTCCCAATTTTGAATATTCTGATGGACTGTTGATTTATATCTAATCTATCAATAAAAAATATATATATTTGTTTTCCTATGCACGGACACCGCACCTTGCGCACGGCAGCAATGTGGCGAAGCCAACAGTCAAGGCATGAATCTATAACATGGAGGGAGGGTGTAGTCGGATGGCCTGACACCTTCCAGGACCCCCCAACTACTGAAGGTTGCTGAGCAGAGTTCTGCTCAACTGTTCGGAGGACCTCTCCCCAACCCACTCAGAAGAAAAAATGAAATATTTTGTTTTGTCTAAGTGTAGCAGGTGCTGCAAAATCCATGGTTCATAATCGTAAATAGAGAAGGCTACTGTCATGATATTTTAGAAATTAGCCTGCCCGGCTCAGATACAAATATTGGTCTAGCCATGCCTATGCATTTACAAAGTTGTAAATTTCAAAACATATGCAGGAATTCACAAAGCACCAGAGACAATTCAGTATGGGCACTGGCATCTGATGTACAACCTTTGGACACAAATTTGATTTTGTGCACCTCACAAAATCCAATCAATGTAAGATAATTATCTGTAACAGCACCAGAGGTTTTCAGTCATTAATTACTTCAAAAACACTAACTCAACTGAGGCACATGATCAATCAAGTCACAATATGAATAGAGCATATATCCATAAAAACTGTAATTGCTAGTTGAATTGAACACTTCGCAAACGTTCATCTGAATATACGTCGCTGGAAAGGCAATGCATCTAAGCACATGGTAGCATGCACACTTTGACCACCATGTTGAGTCAAACATAACGTGCAGTTTTACGACATACAAATTGGCCATTTCTTTGGAGCATAACGCTTGCCTTCAGTGGAACTGATCTTCATTGTGTCTGCTTTAATGATTTTGGGGCTGGACATGTTGAGCCTTTCAGGAACAAGGAAGCACCTCATAGCCATGCACCTGTTCATTCTCTAATCACTTGTTAAGCTTAAAAGGGACTGTTAATTAAAATACTACACAAAACTACTTAGTAAGCAACACTAAAAAAAAACACAAAGTATGTCACGTTTACCAAGGGCAAAGGTTTCATACTTCACAAAGGACATGATAGTGGAGGACACACCATTCAACTTCCTGCTGATATAGCCTTCTGCGATTTCATGCATTGGCAAGTCAAGAATAGTTAACTGCTGTTTTATAAAAGGACTACTCGATTCACATTCCCCTAAAGCAAGTTCAATGTGGCAACCTCTATATGATTCATCAGGAGCAACAGAAGGACTTAAATCTGCCGAAGTAGGGCACTATATTACATGTCATGTATCAATGATATACATACATTACCAACCTTAATGGCGTTCATACAAGATTATTACGAGATTCATGATAGTGACATGCAATGAAGTGAAGCACAATACTCAAAGGCAAAACACTGACTGGAGACAAGTAAGCCAAGCCACTAGGGGGAAAAAAATAATAAAGAAAGGAAAGAATAAAGAGCAGTATTTTTTTAATGCCATTAGCTGTGTAAGTGAAAAAATTAATTTAAGAAACATGAAAAAGAATGATTAAAGCTGTAAATGACCTGACTTTTGTATTGGAAACAGTCTGTACATGAGCAGCTCATTGTAAACCTGAGCCTAAGTCAAGTGCTCCCCTGTAACCCTCTCACTGAAAGATACAAAATAGTTTAAGAAAATGATGGCATTGGGATCTGAAATTTAATATGTGAATGGGCAACTATCAATATTTGTAAATATTATATAATTGTACACACAAAAAGTCCCACCATCAAATCTAGAGTTTCGGAGCATCAAGGCAACACTCAACATGTGCTGCTATGCCTGTAGCAAGAAAGTGCATGAAAATTCTATGTGGCCAAACCTCAGAGAAGACAATGCCCCAGACCAGATATGCGATAATTGCTGTGTTCCTGCCAAATCAGTAACAGTTTCATCAAACACTGGAAATCCTGAACAGCAGTTACGTTATCATACCAGTGGAATAATCTAAAATAGCTTTGAAAACAACCAATAAACATATGTTGTAGTTGCAGCACCAAAAATGTTAACACTTTGCCATTTGCCGTGCAAGTGTTCACATTAAACATGAGCATGGCCTGTGGCAAGACATGCAACCATATGCTACCGGTTCACAAATACATATGTATATAGTGCATAGACAAAGGCCATGACGAAAATGGTAGCAGTAATGAATTATGTTTGGAACTGCTCAGGCATGATGGATCGTCAATGCCCTCTGGCCAGAGTGCGTGCCGACCTACTGTCCTCCAATGCAAAATTATGATGCAAACTCTTCTCAGCGCCTAAAGTTCCTCGTCAGCAGCTCGTGATGCTGCTGTGCAATGATAGTGGCCAAAGTGCGCTCAGAGGCAACGCTGGTCCACTTGGTTCCTAAACACATGTCATACTGGGCAGTGGCCAGGTCACGACTGCAGCGTACCGGGTGGAAGACATGCACCAGGCCTGGGTCGGGGGCACGCACCACGGACAGGTTGGAAGCCACCATGCGGTCAAACAGGTCCACATCCTCCTTACCCCAGCCACGGATGCTGACGTCGAGCCCACCAACAGCTGCAAGGTCTGATTTGTAGATGGCAGCAATGCCAAAGCCAAACTGCCGCCAGTAGCCTTCCTCAGGGGCCACATGGGGCGGGTGTGCAGCTGAAATGCCTGTGTAGGCTGGGTCGTACTGGCTGAACACGATGGGAAAGTAAGCACTGCGGCGCCGCGCCGTATGGGCCCGGACCCTGCGCAGCACACCAGCATCAAATACCATGTCGACGTCAATGAAGAAGAGCAGCTCATCATCTCTGAAGCGTGAGGCACCCAGCTCAAGAGCAGCAGCCCGTGAGAACTCGCCGCCATTGCCACCTGGCAGGAACTCGACGCGTGACTTGTCGTAGTCTGCCCCCAGCACCCGCTCGGCAGTCACTGTGCCCTCCAGGTCATCGGCTTCAGCAGCGGGGTCCCGGTACTGCACCACGAGTAGGCTGCAAGCGTCATCCTTGTCGAGGCACACGTCGCGGAAGGTGCGCAGGAAGCGTTCAAACGCAGCTCGCCGGCCGCATAGTGGTAGCACAAAGCGGATTGTGGCTCGCCGCCGCAACTCGTCCACAGGAGGAGTCACATCCCGAATGCGCAACTGGGTAAAGGGCTGTTGTACGTAGGCGTGCCGCCGCACAGGCAGTGTCATTTTGCGGCCACGGTACTTGCGGTAGGTAAGCAGCAGGTCAAGCACATAGTCGGCACCGTGAAGTGGGTCAACACGCAGGTAGCCATACAGCACGTCTTTGAACTCAATTACGCGACCACGCTGCTTGGAGTAGCGGTTTGTGAGCTCCATCAGGTCGCTAATGACATTGTTGATGCTGATCTCGTAGTATGATTCAACGCGCCGACGCGGGTTTGTCACCTGTCACAGAACACATTCCATGCTGTAATCAGAGGTATAAACCAGCCATGCCAGAGTGGAAAAAATGGAATGGGAAACAATAGAAACAGTGGTGTAGAACGATTAGGTACAAAGCACAGACATCCTCTACCTGTTTGCTGCACAATATACTGTATTGTGAAACTAGAAATAAAGAATTGGCAATTTCATACTCAACAACACCAACGAAGTCCTATTATATAATTTACATTGCACCTAAGAAACATCTACCTCCAACATCCAACATTACAGTTATGCTTTGCTGACAGGAGCACGTCGAACGAGGTAAGAAATGCACTGCTCTGTGGGGCCACCAACCCTATCTCAGGTTGGACCAATTCCACGGATTCTATCTCAAGTGTGCACAAATAAAACTGGGCCATAATTTTGTAGTGATGCCTTCTGCCCGATTCTGTGCCACAGTTATCATCCATCATTCATGGCCAGCTGATCCCATTGATACCATGGGTGGAGCATTGATCAGACCACTGACAAAGTGCGAAAAGGAATAGCACCGGAAAAGGCATTGCTACAAAATCACAGACCTGCAGAGCAAAATGCCAGCACGTATCTGAGAAGTCAGTACAATGGGACATCGGTGCTTGAGGTGAGTGCATGCAATGTCATTTACAGGGATGGAAGCTGCCAAGCGAGTTATGAAGCAGATCTGGTAGCAGCAAATTTGGCACTCAGGAGCAGGAATTGCCCATTTTGGAGCAGAAGATATGAATTTTGAAGCAGCTTGGTAAAGCTCAACATGGGTGAAATATAGGCAAACCAAGAAAAAGTGTTTTTTTTATTTGACTTTGCAAAACACTATTATGTTACTGCTAAAGTCCACAAGGTAAAAAAAAAGTTTTTGAAAGGGAAAAATTGTCAACCACCCAACAAAGGGAACCCATATGCGTTTCTCAGATACTGGATGTGCCAACTATATGTGGCCAAGAAAAAAAATTAATGAGAGCTTTACTTGAACAGCACCAACTGTATGTTGATAGGCTTTTCTTAATACCAGTTAAAGGGACCCTGGAATGATTTTGATGATATTGTACAAATGTACCGAGTCATTGGGCATTAGGCATCTTACGCATTTGCAAACTATGCGGACCAGCTAAAGATGAATTGAAGTGGCATTCTTATGATGGAGTAATCAGGAAACAAAGCTGTGCTCTCAGATTAATGAATAGGTCTATTCAGCTTATAGCTTATCAGTTTCGTTATACATTTTTGGATTCGCCTGACTGCCCTATTGATAAATTTGCATCAATTAATGGCGAACACCACGTGTGTAACGTTTCAGTATATCTCGCACGTGCACCACTTCCATTTACCACAATGTTAGTGCAGCAGACCAGCAGACTACTCGCCTGCTTTCGTGAAACTTCTTGACCAGAAATATCGAGAAGCAATCGTAATTGTCACTGAGATTTGAACTCTTGGTACTCGATTTTCTCCACAACCACACTATATAATATCAGACTTTTGCTGCTGCAGAACACAAGCCGAGGTTATAATGTTTCGGTTTTTGTCAACCTTAAGTTGTAGAAGGTGAAAGAATATGCAAATCTCAGAAATGGTGCTTGCAGCAACAGTGTTTACGGTGTGACTTGCACAGACTGAGTTCGTAAATTTAAATAAACCATCATTCAGCGTCCAAAATATTGAATGAAAAAAATAACAGACGATATTTTGCAAACGGCACCCACTGTATGTTGATGGCTGTTGTTCATGGTGGTCACTGTGTGTATTTTCTTGTTCATTGCTCATGAACACATTTAATTAGCTAACTTTGTAAACTTAACCTATTTGATTAGATGTCAATGAAAAAGTTGAGAAGGATGTTCATAAATGATCAATAACTGCATTTAAGGTAACCTAGGATTCACAGGTACCTTTCTTTTAATGAAAAAAAAAAAAAGCCCATAGTTCTTTTTTCTCTTTTTTATACATCTGCTGTTCTTGTGGGAAACTCCTCTGCGTTGCATAGATTGCATCAATCTCAAAGCAAACACATAAAATGAGTGGCTGCACTCTTTTCTTCTCAACGTGCCAGCAGTTTTGTTGCACATCTTCGGTCCTTATCAAATGCGAAGTAGTGCAATCTTGTAATAGTTTTCTTTTTAAACCGTTACAAGACTGCGCCTCTGGTTTGCACATGTGCAATATGCACAACGGATACTAGATGGTGATGTTTACATCTACGACCGCTGATACCACTGGTGCAGGGACACATTGACATGTACTTTCTGAAAAACTTTGCTGCCCTTATATTTTTCTTTTTTGTTTGTTATTTATCAATGTCCTCATCACCCTTTGCACTGGCACTTTATCGAATAAATGAGTTGAGAAATGTTAGTTAATGTAACTTAAATATTAGTTGCTTGTGCACAAACAAAACAAAAGAAAAAAAATGAACGAACAAATGAACTCTTAAAGACTTCCTGAAAGGGTTTGGACAAATTTTGTAGACATGTAGGGTACAGCTAAAGTAAAACACTCCCGCCACAACTCAAGTGAAACATCTCATATTAAAGAGAGCTATGTGCAATTACAGGTTACCCACCTCCCTAGCCATGCTTTTTCTCCTCAACTCGTTCACCAAGTGATCGGGGCGCTATACGCTATGAGCTATACATTGAGCAGACCTATTCATTCATCTGAGAGCACAGCTTTGTTTCCTGACTGCTCCGTCATAAGAATGCCAGTTCAATACATCTTTAGCTGGTCCACATAGTTTGCAAATGCGCAAGATTTACATAAAACTTTCGTAATGCATTGTATAGCATAAAACAGTTTTCAGTCTCCTGCGGGAAAGTTGCAATGAGCAGCCTAACACACCCACACTAAAAGGATGCCCACACTGAAACAGGTTGCTCAGGCGTGGATTACAGGGCTATACGCTAGCCAAGACATGGCTGCATGGTTGCCACTGAGCACGCACATCCTGCAAAATTGAGCGACTTCATTCGAAATTAGTGTTTTGCCGCGGGTTCGCACAGCTTGATGGTTTGGTGCAAGATAGCGCAATTGGCATAGCACTTCCATCCCTGCATTCAGCATTTTGCAAGTGATGCAGGACAGGATAACCTTGAAGCTGCCATCTGCCATGATCACAGGAAATTGCAGCAGCTAGGACAGGGTTTCAGTTATTACGCAACGCCGGTGTATATATATATTATCGAAACTTAAAAGAGAGGCAAACTCAGTGCTTACGTTGTGCGGCCTCTTTTTCGTCATTGTCTACATTTGGCACTGATGTTTCTAAATTATGTTATCAGACTGCTTACATAATTAACCAATATTATGAGCTTGCTTTTTTTTCACTGCATCACTGATATGCCCTAGTAGGCAGAAAGCAATGGACAGGCCTTATTCAATGACACTTCATATCACATCATGACTAATGGCAACAACAACAAAATAATAATAATAAATAAGTAAATATTAATAATAATTTGTGCACCTGAACAGTGCAATGCACCAACCACTTTAATCGGAGTGGCTTTCTCATTTCTCCGTTCTCTCCCATTAAATGAATTCTTGTCTGTACTCCCTGCGCCTAAACTTTCTTTGTTGCCTATTGTATTTCTTTCATGTATTGTATTATCCACTCCTGCTATAGCCCCAGCAGGGGCTGCAGTATGTGTAAATAAATAAATAAATAATTGCAGGGTACAATAAACAATACTAAAATTCAACCTGAGCACAGCAGCCTTTGTAACACCTTGTGTGCAAAGAGCATAAACAACATCAATGCATCTACAAGTGCTTGCTGCCGTACATGTATGCCAGTTCTGAAAGTGAATACGTTTAATATTTGGTTTCCGCATCCACACACATATTTGGCTTGCTTGTATTTCCTCTAACCGTACATGCATAGAAAATTACCAAGGTCTTACTTGATCAGAGTAGAGGCTCTTTGCAAAGAAGTCCCATGTTAGGAGATCTTGAATTTCTCCTGGAAAGTACTTGGTAAGGGAAGGCATCTCAGAAAGGGCTGAAGATCCATTCACAATGCCCTTACACCATGGTGATGCAGCCTATTAAATATTTTTAAAAAGATGTTAATGAAAGAAGGTCCAGTCCCTAAATAACAAGGCAAAAAAAATAGGTGAGTAAATGCATTTTTGTGAATAGCCATGTACTGCTTCAGCAGAGATATTCACTCACCGGGCATATAAGTGCCAAAATGTGAGCAGCCTATAATGAAACTTTAATAGTAGATTAATTGCTGAGCTGGAACTGCGCAAAAGTACTTTTTTTTTTAATACCAATTATCTTTTTTAAAACCGAGAGGTGTATTACGTGCAACAAAGCTGCGTGAAAACTCCAGAAAGTTGATTGAAGTTGATGACATTGCACTCACGACAATATTAACAATGAACAGTGCTGAAATATTGGTGCTACACTCAAGATGCCCACGAATAAGCCACATGCATCGGGAAACAGTAAAATATAGTTCTGATGGGAAACTTAGAAAGGGGTATGTTGGGTGATAATATCTTAGTAGACTGCCTCAGTCTCCAGTTTGTGCAATTGATTTTGATATTAGCTTCAACCGAGTTCTCAAATGAGCTTAACATTGCTACACAGACCATTTACAACTTCGCTTAAGCTTCACCTTTCGCTTCACTTTCCTATACTCTCAACGAGGTGACCAGAAGATGCATTGACACTCAGATGTAAGGACTGTTTGCCAATGATTCAGTAGGTGTTACAGGGAGCCGTCCTCTATCTCCAGAGGTCACAAGGAATAAGGTACAAACACACTATGCTCTGTTACCCTGCTTTTTAACTCTGCCTGCTGCTATTTACGACTGTAAATGAAGAACAATCAGCCATATGCTTTCAATACATAGGGGGCTAGGTGCAATATTTTGATTATAATGAAAGAAAACTGTTCTCCACTGTATGAAAATGCTAGATTACATACCATTAACCTACAGTGTGGCTGGCTTACATCTCATTTTCCTCACCATGGCAACAGCTGCACATGCAGAGCCTGCTGCATGTAGTTTCATACCACGGTGGTAGTGTTGAGATTTGAACTGCCATTGCATTTAGTGAAGCTGATGTATTTCCTTGAGCGTTTGAATATAGTAATTTATGGCACATAACTCAGAATTGTCTGCATATCATCTCTCTCTTTTTCTCTCTCTTTTTTAAAACTGCAGCACAAGTGACTTCCAATACATGAATTAAAAGGAATATGTTACATTAACAGCAAATTATGCATTTTGAAACCTGTTTTGAAGACATTGGCGAAGCACATATAGAGGGTGATCTGTTTAGTACTCTATGCTGGCACATAGTGCTGCTACTTCAGATTTTGTGTTAAGTGTACAAGCACATTGACACACAGTAACATATACAAAGTTTACTCGTACCTCCTAGGAGCTGAATGCTGTCACTGTGAAACTTACTTGGGTTGGTGACACACATCCACCATAGCTCTGAGCAGCCCATCGTATTTCCCTGAGAAGCTGAAGTGACCGATGCCTCAGCTCTTGAGCACGAAATCCACCAAAATATGCATGTACCTTGTACATTTCACGAGGGTCCTTGATAGGGTGCAGCGTTAGTGACCTGTGCACTTCACGTCGCCTCACACGGCCTTTCAGAGCCACCTCACCAAAGAAGTTGTGATAAAAAATTGTTTGCATCTGTAACACAATAAAAAATGCTTATAAACTAATGCAGCGGTATGACCAAGACAAATATATGAAAACCTGGCTTAACACCACCATCGCAAGCTTTGTATGCAAGCACCACAGTTTAGGAAACATGTGCAAATGACTTTTAACAGTGTGCACACTATCAACTAAACGAAATTAGTGATCTTACTTCATAAGACCAAGTGCAAGGAATGCCAACGTGCCGTCTGACACAACGGCCAACTTCAACATCTTCGTGGGTTGAATAAAGATGCTTCAAGCAGGTTGAGATGTGTGGAACAAGACGTCGAAGGGTCTCCCTACTGAAAAGCACACCAGGTCCACCCATGCAGAAGTTCTCATCAGGTTCAAGGCTCAACTGGCCAAATTCTTCTTTGTTTCCGAGACCAGCTTGACCAATGTATTGTGGCTTGCCTGCGTGCAATCAGAGATTCACACGACGCATCACTTTTACGATAAGGACATCAAGCATAAACGCAACTAAAGCAGGCCAGTAATCAACACTGCAGAGACACACTACGCTGCTAGCAAGCCGTAGACAAGAACTGCAGTAGTTTTGCAGTACGACTACAAGGGCTGCAATCGATCGGCGTTAGGAAGTCACTTACTTGAATTAACAGAGCGGAGGAAGCGCTCTAGTCTTTCGACGTGCACGTAAACGTCATCGTCGCAGCGCATGAACCATTCGTACTGGTCGATATAGTGATCGTGCATATACTTGAGCATGAGAAAGGACTTCTTCTGCGGCGGATACGAATCATCAACGCCGCGGAGAGCGATCAAAGGTAGTTTCTCCTCGCCGTCCCAATGCGACGAGCCGCTTGAGAAGAAAGCGAGCCTTCCGCTCAAGGCTTTGCCCCAAGTGCGCTGGATTGCGAGAGCTCGTGTAGACAGATACTTTTCTGCCGTCATCACGCCAACGAATAGAAGGCGAGACTTTGGTGCGGCTTGTGTTCGTTTAAAAGGAGATGTGTCACAAAAGTTTTCGCTATTGAGCCATAGTAAGATCTGACTAGTGATCACGAATCCAATAAGGGTGCCGGCAAGCAGGCTAATGGCTGGAGACAAAACACCCAGTCCGGAGCTCTTCATCGTATCCTGCACACAACGAGTCGGCGAGCTCTACAGCAGCGCACCTTCAAGTTCAGTTAACGGAAAGTTCTGACACTTCTGACGGTGATGCACATTAGCGATCTAGATGTCTAAGCTGACAAATGGGCTTCGAAAACTTGTTTCGGGACGGCTGCACACTAGCCACACAACCTAGCGCGAGCCATAGAATAAAGAACCAACTTTGCGCGAGCGGCGCGAGTGCCGCGCGGGACCGAGGAGTGAAAGGGGACAAAACAAGAAGCCCTCAAAAAGTTATGGTTTCATTTTCATCACTGTTTCCAGACACCCATGTGGCTGAGCTCCGCGTTTGGCGGTACACTCATCAACGCTGCGTACACGGACTCGGGCAAACCGGGCGCAGCCAACACCACCTAGAAGTCTTCTAGGTGGTGTTGGCGCAGCGGCCTGTGGTTACTCTGCGCTGGCAGAAGGGGAAGAGGGAAAGAAAGAGGCGCATCATGGGTGACGATGACGAGAGAAAGAGGGTGTAAAACATACCGTAAGCAATTTGGACTACTCAGAGCTATACCATGAAGTTACACAGTACAGGCCTGTGCTTTTTAAGAAATCAAGTAAGGCCTGGATGGCCTTAAAGACCAATTTATAACGTCTGGCCAAGGGCCTAAAATAACGTCCGCCGACAGCTGCGGGCTATCGAGGCGCGTAATGACCAACTTTTGACGGTCTTCTACGTATTGAGGGCAGTCACATATCACATGACCAATAGTCTCATTTACATTGCGCAGCTCAGAGTCTGGAGACTCGGTGCGTCGCATGAGGTGCACGCACCCGCCAGTAACGCCGCTCCCAGCCGAGAATGGCAGAGCTAGCTGCGCTGAATTTTGGGTGGTAGCTTAAATTTCATGATAGGATTCAATCTTTAGAGTCGTCTGTGGCGATCATCCGGATTGTCCATGACCAAAAGAGCACGCGAGCGTAGGCATGCACCTCTTCCGCTGTGCAGTGCGTGGTCCCCCCAGTCCAGGAGTCCAGAGGCTTTAGCTTCTCTTCTCGCTCGATTGACCAGCTTGAGCTGGTCCGTCGAGTCGGAGCTGGACAGCGCTGCCTCCCATTGCCGTGTAGTGGGGTGTGTAATGGGTGCGAGCTGTGGTGTGCTGAGCACAGCGGCGGGCGAAAGAAGAGAGGGCAAGAAGGAAAGTGCAAGGGAAGCATGAGGAGCAGAGAGATGAGGAGGAAGGCGAAGGAAGCCACCTTGAAACACCACCAGATGGCGCTCATGTTCGCTCCTCCATAGTGTTCGAGCATATACAGGAACACTACTCCTCCAGGCTGAGGAATACGGAAGAAAGTAAATGGGCTGGGAGAGTGTCCAGGTATCTGTACAGGAAAAACATTGATTCAAAGTGGAGGAAAAGAACTAGGAAGCTTACCAGCAAGTATGCGGCCTGTAGGGTGGGCAACACAGCAACAAAGAAGGTCAAGCGGAAAGTCAGAGAGGCTGAAATAATCTCATGGGTGGCGGTAATGGAAAAGAAACGTGCCATGAGTAACTACTTAAGAGGAAAAAACGAAATCAGGAAAGAAACAATTTATGATAACTCAGAGGGAAGCTCATTATTTTTCGAAGCGAGATCGGGATGCCTTAGAACACGCACCTATAAAGCAAGATATAAGACGGAAGAAGCATGTGCTTGCTGCGGTAAAGCTAGGGAGACATGGAGCATGTTTTATTACAATGTGAAGATGTCTACCCAGCGGTCGATTTCGGCGCCACTGGCCTCCTTGAAGCATTTGGGTTCAGCGAGAGCAGTAGAAAAGTAAACATGTCCGCAATAGGAATTAGTAAGAGGCGAGAGGAGGATTGGTGGAAGAAAAGTAGGGAAACGACAAAAAACGGAGACGTACGAACGCACAGTTCGAAATAGGGGATCAGAAAATTTGGGTGGGGTAGTTTACAGGGTTATTTTTTTTTCTCCTTTTTTATTGTTTAACCTAGGTAGGTCATTAGGCAGTATAATAGCAAGAGCTTGGTGGTGCAACCCACCACCCCATTCCAAAGGGGACGCTCATAACATCCATCCATGCATCCACGACACCAGCCATGCGGGGAAAGAAAAAAAAAAGAACTAGAAAGCTCGCCTTCACTCATAGCGTTCACTGCAAGTGTTTCCCAGTAAAGATTCATAAGCTGCGTAAACTGCAGTTGCCGGGAAGTGGCAACTGTGTGACCAGCGCTGCGTATTGCGGCTCTGCCAGCCGGTGCAGTGATCGATGCAATCTCTCAATATATCGCAAAATGAAAACACATATAGAGATGCGTTCCACTTTCACATTAGGGTGTATCATAATTGTCGGTGAATGTTTTCGATTAATGATTTAATTATGGTTAATCAGTTGATACAGCGTGAGCAAAAACAGGAAAGCAGGTGTTGTCGTATTGCTCTGCATGCATTTCCGCGAGGCATTGCATGTGAAGGTCACCACCCTTGCATGACTAACATTCGCACAGAAAACTTTCATGAGCCACCTGATGACCTGAGCACAAAGCTACCTGCTCGGGAATTATTGAACGCTCACATTGGTTTCTTTAGGTTACGAGTTAATTTTAATTCATGTTGTGCTTATGAGCGCTGTGTTATTCCAAAACACATATTTTGTCCACTTTTGTAGGTATATAAGTAGGCGTGACACTATAAAATATATTGTTCTAGTGCCTAAGGTTGTTAATGACACAATGCAATAATGTTCTGTGTTGCAGCTACTCATACTTGCTTTGAGCTCACATATTCCAGTGTTATATTTCAAAACAAGAAAAAAAGGTGTTTCCAAAATGCAATTTTTTTCTATGCGCTTGATTGAATCAGTACATTAAATGCCTGAAATACACTCAGTATAATATATTTACTTGCAGAGCAAGTTGTCTTCACTATACTGCTTGAATCTTGCTTTTTCAGCACCAATAAAGAAAACAAGAAGTGAATATCAAAGTGAATACACCAAGTTTTTTTTGTTTTTTTCCAAAATGAGTCAGATCCACAAACCAAAACCATGAGAGATAAAGCTGTAATGACAAAAAACTAGGCAATTTTCCTCCAGAACAAGTATCAATATGAAACTGGTAAAATACAGCAAACAAACTATGAGCGAAGATCATATTCTTGATTAAAAATGAGCCAGATCCTGTTAGTGCATGGATGAAAACAAGTCAAATCCACTCAGCCTATAAAAGAGCTCTTACCAGACAATGTGTTTGAGGCACCACGCAGTCTCTTATCAAGTTGTGTTCATGATTTTGCTACAGCCTTCAATGCTGCTAAAAAAAAAAGAAAAAGATGAGAGACATTAAAAAATGAGGCTCCCTATGCTTTTAAGTAAATGAATTTGCTCTCTCCAAATATCATTCCCACTTTTCATGAAGTATACCAGTACCCCTAATTATCAATGTTACAATAGCTCTCATATCATAAGAAGCCAAAAAACACTGACACCAAGGACAACATAGGGGAAATTACTTGTGCTTAATAAATGAAATAATGAAACGACAATTTACTAGAAATTAAAGTGGATGGAAAAACAACTTGCTGCAAAGGTTGTGAACGATTGTGAAACAGAAAAGTCTTCAGATATGGAATTCAGCACATATCTTTCTTTTGTTAGAAAAGCAGAGGGAAGATAATAGCAGAGCTGAGCTAGTTGGGGCGGTCTCCAGCCAGTGCTCCAGCGATCCCTTTTGCTAGAATTCGCGTTGCTAGGCACAGGACATGTCAATCGTAATCGCCGGCGCATCCCATGCCTAGTCAAGCGAAATATTGCGCGAGTGATTGTATCCCCGAAAGTGATCGCTCAAAAATACTGCCACTGGGATTGCTTGTCTAGATGCTACTTGGGCACTCATCGTCACTCCCCGTCGCAAGCCAATGCTACTTGGTTTCTGCAGACGTGGGCCTTCACCCATGAAGCAAGAGTCAACTTCAGTAAATGTTTCATCCATCCATAAGGTTACTCATACAAACCCAACATATGCGAAGGCCAAATGCAGGCAGCGCTTTCTCGCAGGCAATTTTACATATATTCATGAACGACTACATAAGTACATTTTAATTTTAAAGTTACTGAGAAAAAAACTAAGTCCGAGTCGGCTAAAGCTTGACTGCTGGGAAACGAATCCCTCGGCTGCAAAAAGTGCCATAGTGGCGAGAGAGAGAGAAAAAACATTTTGCTGTGAAAAAATATGGGAAAGATGTCCAGGCCCTCAGTCCAGGCTTGTGGAGTTCTTGAACATGCCGCCGATGAAGGAGCCACTGCAGAGTGGTTCCACAGCCATTTCATGCCGAAGACTATATATTGAGACTCATTCTCATGCTTTGTCGGTGGTCCGAGCGACACTCTGTCCACATCCACATCGACCACGGATGTGCTGATTGTGAACTGGGCATGTGCACCTACACAAATATTTTTCAACTGCCCCTCCTTGAATGACGCTGAAAGCAACGACCTAATTCTGAGCAGGATGACGCCATAGCCACAGAGTTACCATCGGTAGTCAATTGAAGAGCTGAAGGGCCTTTGTGTACATGCACGTCACCAAATTTCTATCCTTCTTAATGGGATATAGCAAGAAACAATTTCTCTGTGCATATAAAGCTTGTGATCCAGTCCCTCTCAAACACAACTTAGTTGTCTTGGCTTGCCAAGATACAATGTTAGTTATGAACTGGACCATTATGTTTAGTTGACATGCCCACGTTAGCCACAGGTAGCCATGGGGGTTTATGCTATGCTCACGGGGAAAAAAAAAAAAAAAGCAAGCCTGGAGAACAGCAGGGCCAAAATATATCAGCGCGAGTTCTATATCACAGTGCACACCATGCTGTATGGACAGACTCGCTTGAAATAGCCAACAAAAGGAAATACAGAACGATGGATACCATGTGATAACATAATTAAAATGTCTTTATTTGTGGGCTACAAAACATATCTTTCGCAGGACTTATGCTCAAGTCCTGAGCACCTTTAAGAGATTGAAAACAAGACATTTGCTGAAAAACAATCAGATTCACATATAGCACTGATGTTGACTATGGCACGTCCTGTGCCGTGTTCACAAAACAAAGTGCACGCAGAACAGCACAAAACGTGTGCACGCATCAAATATGCGATAGGCGGAAATGCACTGCAAATAACAATGTGCTCAAAGTTACAAATCTAAAAGAAATCTGCTGTCAAAATATATTAAACCTCTTGCCAAGTTAACAAATGTTCACGGGCACTGTGCATTGGATATTCGAGAGGCACAGATAGAATATAGATCTCTGAAGACAGTGGCCATGGCATTGGTGTGGAAATGTCTGGCTCCAGAAAGCAGATCACGAAGATGGCACCAATAAGGGCACGTCAGGCCAAAAGTGATATCTGCTTTGGTTGGTTGTATTGTTTGGTCTTGGATGGAACCTTAAGGTGTGGTGTTAAGCAACAGAAAGTCTCTGGCATTTGTAAGCCTGTTGACAGGGCAGTATAGTAGCTATGTTGTCAGTGGTGCAACACAGCAACTTGGAACTTGTGCACTGCGCCGACCCTTGGGTCACATGGTGTGAGAGGCATGTCCTGTGTGTGTGGTGTTTAGTTGGTAAGCATGTGTCAGTGGCGTTGTTCTAACTTGGCACACTTTAAAAACCTTGAGACCACACTGCTGGCTTGTAAAAAGCCAACAGGAATATCACATTTGCATCACAGGTGGCCCAATAAAAAGACTTTACTGCCTGCGGTCCATGCACTGGATGTACTGCTGCAGAGCAGCACAAAACAACTGGTTCAAAAATGAGAGATGTCTTGGGTAACAGTAAGCCCTTTTTATGGGCTGTGCATCAACAGGGTGATGAGCGTTATATGCTTTGCTGTTCAACAATATGTTATCGTCAATCACGGGGACGTCTTGTGTACAAAAGCAACCGCACTCTCCCCAATGGAATAAAAGTTGTACAGGTACTTCAACAACGGTTGCACATGTGGATGCAGCCACTTGTAAACTTTACACCCGTCTAGAGGCCATAAGCTGGCCAGATACCAGATAGGATGAACACGGTGCCTCATGGTAACAGGCTGGCATGGAATGAGCAAATGGCAGATGACTGTCAGGCAATGCCTTCAAGCCACAAGTGGCTGCAACACAAACACAGCTACAGGCTTGTGTAACCCTGAAGCTCTTGTAAAGAGCGCATGTAGCTCCGAATTTCTCCCATTTCATCTTGGACTGGGGACTGGAAACTGGTCAACGTCCACGTCCGCTGTAAGCTCAGGGAGACTTCTGTCTCCAGGTGTTTCACATCAGTAAGGCGGAGCTCACTGTAGTATGGCCCTCCGCTGCTGCTCCCCGAGACACAGTCAGCTGGAATGACCAACTCCTTCAGCTGTGGCCCTCGCAACCGTGCTACGGCGATGAGGTCGAAGTCTGCTATCTCATGTCCTGCATACATAATAAGTAATAACAGCTCATGCAACAAAGCTTCCAACAAACAAACAAACAAAATGGAAGAAATGAGTATTGATGCATGACCAGGAAATGAACCGGAACATTAGGTGTTAATTGGGTGATAAGACCGAAAAGAAAATGAAAAAAAAAAATAGTTCAGGTTGGCCAGCATTTACAGGAGCATTTTTTTTTCTTTCTGTTTTACTTTTTTGGCCTGGATAATGTTTAACCCTGTATAATGGCCGAAATTAAAAAGTGTTTCCTAGCTAGGTAGTTCCTGGTCCATTTCGATCACTGTTATGTAAACTATAGCACGTGAAATAGTAGTGATGTATTGCTTCTGATGTGTGCGCCCGCAATCTAATTCTTCGAAAGCAACATGTGGCATGAAGAACAGCATAGACACCTTTAATAAGCCCTTCCGTGCGGCTCAGGACCTCCGCTGAGTTTTTGTACAAATTTAGAGTTGTCCTATAATTATTCTTAGCTTAAGCAAACAAATATAAATTACCTCTAACTGGTCTGTACTGTTATATTTTCTCTGAAGTTTAAATAGAAATGAACTGTTATGAGTGAACAAAAACATGAATCAGAACAAAAAAAAATTGTGCTTCAAAACTGTCTCCATTTAATAAATGACTGCTGCTTTGCTCTGATCACAAGTGTACTATTGGCATATAAAGAGAAAACATTGAGCATGCCTGGAACATGCCAAGTGATTTTACCTCGCGTTTGCAAGTCAAATCTGCAAATCTACTCAGAACATTAGAATTCCAGTAGGCCAAGTACTTTGATCATTAAGGAAACATGGAAGTGCTCAAACAATGTAAACTACACAAGCAGCCACGCATGAACTCAAGGCTGCTGCTTTTGAACACCTACTGTTTCAGCTAGCCCTCACTCATAACCTGATTGTGATTATGAGTAAATGAACATCGCCCTGCTACACAGCAAAAGTAAGATCAGTGACCATGACACAACTCACCAACCAATTTAAGGCTTCCTAGTCGATGGCAGCGCCATGCTAGCATGACCACTGGGCTTTCAGCTCGCACAGCGAAGGTTCGTTGAGGAATTCCTTCACTACCTGAGAGTGCACTTACGACAGCCACTGCTTCCAACGTTTCAGCATACTGTGCAGAGAGTAAATCGAAGACATCACTTCGAAATCCGTCACTAAAGTAGGACTGAAACCTGGCCAATGGTATGGCAGCATTGAGAAGACCCTTGATAGCACTCCATGGCTCGCAGGTGTGCAGAAGGGTGATCGTGACACGAAGCTTTGGGCACCGCCTACTCAATTCAAGCCATGAACCTTCACAAACCGTCTGCCGGTCATCAAGGCCATGAACATGCAGCACCAGCTTCAATAGTAAGCCTCGTTCACTCAGGAGCAAAAGCAACTGGTCGCAGACATAATCATAGTCAATACTTAGAGCTGTCAGGCATGTGAACTGCTGTAAGTGCCAGAAGTGGATTTCGGGGATGGGGTAGTGGTCAGGGTCTTCCTTCACACTGGCGAGATGTAGTTGCGAGAGGGAACGTCGCTGGTGCAAGCTTAGCAGCGTCAGGAAGCTGTCCGAATGGTGAAATAGATCCTCCAAGCATCCGAGAGAGAAGTATTCCAAGTGACACGACGTGCAGATGACTTGCCTGATTACCTCAAAGAACCTGCGCCGAAATAAACATATCGCGCTTTATTACAGGAAGTAATATGACAAAAGGTAGGCACCTCCCCAACAATACGAAACGAAATACAATGTCGTATATGGTAAAGCATGTTCTCTGCATTTTCAATTCCTTGCAGGCCACATTTGTGATTAGTTCCACACACATTCGCAGAGTTCAGATAACCTGCCAGTGCGACGCCGCACGCACTAACACAACTGCTCATCCAGGCTAGCTCCTTTGTAGGAGTTTCAATTTAAAGCTTTTCGCGGGCGTGATTAAAGCAGCAAGGAGTGTTGGCAAGCGTTTACAACCTCGTTTTGCGCAAGTTACGAAGTATAACAAGGTATAACGATAAACGTCACGTGACAGCACGCGTAGCTCTGCAAGCGACATACGAGCAGGCTGTGTAAACAGCAATGAAAGCGGACTATTTTTGGTTGCGGCTTGGCGCGCTAGGAAAGGCTTGAAACACACTGAGACGGTCAGCGTCGGCACAAAGCGATAGCGGATATCGGCATCGTAAAGCGTTGTTCACTCACCTGTCATAGACAGTAATGGTTTCGTTTTCATTGCTCGAACATTTGGAGGCATCGCAGAGACGAAGAGGCCAGGCGACAACGCAGGCAGTCGGACGGAGACACAACGACGTTAGTTGACGGTTTTCTCCGAGAAAAGCAATGATCGCGATACACTGCTGCACTATCTGCGGGCTCGTGCAGTCGAACTCAAGGGTGAAATGACGCACAAAGCGGCCGCATTTCTTCGCCAGGAATTCAGCTTGACGCCAGGCGTTTCGCTTGCGGCTTAAGCGGATCGTAAGCGTCGTCCAAAATCTCGGGTGGAAAAGGCATTCCCGCCAAGCTCGACACGTAGAGGAAGCCTTCAATTTGTCCCTGAACGAGAGATATTCGTAAATTTCGACTAGGACGACGGACGGTAAGGCAGCAAAGTCCCCGTGCGCCCACCCCACCGACATTACAACACGCACCCTCCTCCCACATGGAAATTGGGACCGAGCAGACTAGACACACTGAACTGAGCTTTGCCTGACGTGTTGCAAACAGCTTGACTGAATATTGTGCGGCAAACTTACAGAAAGCGCAAGTGTAAATTAAGGTACGTTAACGCCTATTATTCAGAATTTACTGTTAAATTAAATTCTTTTTCTTCGCACGCAGTAAGTGTTCAGATGGCGCTACCATTCAGTTACTGAGCCACTGAGCGGCTTCTTTTATGCCGCGAAGAACGTCGCAAATAGACTTGATGACGAAACGAAGCTGGCATGGTCGTGAAAGTGGTAATGTTAAAACGCGTCAGACGCGTTCCCAACCCATCGTCGAAAGAGTGTGTGTGTACGCGTTTCTGTGGAGGATGGCTACGCTATGGCGAGTTTTCGTGAGGAAACGCTGGACATCGCTGGCAAAGTGTCGTATGAAAGCAAGTTCGTCGGCTGCACTGACACAACTGTGCGCTGTCACAGTCGACAAAAGTGTTAGTTCATCTGTGCTCTCCCAAGTTTTCGCCTCAACAGCAGCGTGCTTGAGAAATGGCGTTGTACAGAGTACTTTGCGTTTGCTGTTCCGAGAGCTACGATAAGAAACATATTGATGTTCACTTATGTCTGGGTAACATACACAAATGGTGTGGTTACTTTCAGTGCTAAGACACGCACTCGAAAAACGAAAAATGCACAACGGCGGTCTCGCAACGTTACGAGTCCGTCCCTATTTTGCGTGACCGTATTTCTTTAACAAATTATCAATGGGCATTAGCGGTGCAGCCAGTTTTGCATTGTAGTCGCAGTCAGTGCGTCGACTGACGCGTTTCGATAGGGGCGAAATGCAAAAACACCCGTGGTACTTAGATTTAGGTGCACGTTAAAGAACCCCAGATGGTTAAAATTAATCCGGAGTCCACCACCACGGCGTGCTACATCGTGGTTTTGGCACGTAAAACCCCATAATAGAACACAGCTGTCATGACGTGCGTAGCCTGTGTAGTGCAACTAGCATGCTCTTTTGCTTTCTTTGCTTTATTGAACTTGCATTGTAAAGCAGGTTGCGGGGCAGCTGTGCGGTTTGATCATATTTATCAATAATAGCAGTGACTGCAATAGAATCACAAAGCTCCTGGCTTGTTGTAGGCCGATAACTACTCTTCGCTTGTATTTCAGACCCTGACTGCACCTAAGCACCATGTGCACCCCAGAGGTGAAAACAGCCTAAACCTGTGGCGAACATTCTCGTCGCACAGAGTACTCAATGAGTATGAAGCTGTCTCGTATGTAACAGTTACCTAGAGCACTTTGATGTACTGTATGTCTAACATTCTGTTCTCTGCAATGCTTCCAGGCCTCCTATGACTGAAGGTGAATATGAGGCCGTTACGAAAGAGACACTGGAATCTTTAGCTGAAAGGTTTGATGAAATCATTGAAGATCTCAGTGATGTTCCTGAAGCCGACCTTGCATTAAGTGTAAGTGAAACCAGTAAATTACATAAATGGCATTTGCAGTGATATTTGTTAAATCATGCTTTTCCCCTGGTGTAGGATGGTGTTCTTACTGTACACCTTGGGCGCAAATATGGTACTTATGTAATCAACAAGCAGACTCCAAACAGACAGATATGGCTTTCATCACCTGTCAGGTAATAGGTTATTCAGCATCTCTCTTTTTTTTAAGTTATTAAACTCATCTCCTGTTGCACTTGTATATGTGAAAGTACATGTATTGCTATTTCAGTGGCCCAAAGAGATATGACTTCATAGAAAACAAGTGGGTATACAGACACGATGGTGTGTCGCTTCGTGACCTCCTGGAAAATGAGATATCTTCGTTGCTAAAGAAGCCTGTAAAATTTGACTGTAGCATATAGAAAATGTACATCATAGGCAGAACATATATTTATTGTAAATAAAAGTTTGCTGACTAGGCTGTCCCAGTGGTGACATACTGATGCATAGGCACCTTCACAACTTCCACCAGTTCTTAGTAACAAGAGCGTTAAAAACAAAAATGCTCAAGCAAGTATACTAAGGAAAGTTACATGCAGTTTCTAGGTTATGTTCTGTGCCTTGTGTATGATGTGTAGGCACTTCTTGTTTGAGTGATACTTTAACCATCTAACCCTCATTATAGCAGAGAGTTAAAGTGAAAATACTGTTTGCTTGTTGCAATATTAATTATGACAAGTTCAGTCAAGTGTCTTCTAGTCATTATACACCTTGTTTGCACAGTGCATGCATACTTTAGTGAGGGGGCACACAACATATATCATTTAAATATCATTTACATAACAGTTAAGTAGAATCGTGGAATTGGTTAAATGTTATGGCTTGTGATACATAGCAGGCAATGTTGGTTTCACTGATTAAAATGATTTTTCATTATGTTGTGACACCGTTTTTCACTTGCATCGAAGTGGGATTCAATCTTTATTTCTTATTCTTTTCAATGAAAAACAAGCACAGTGCAGCAAAGATATGCAACAAAGCATCTTAAGTAGTAAGACCATGATGGTGTGCCTAACAAGTGGGTATTGCATGTCTCTGCCGATATAACATCATGTGTCGAATTGACAGCCCTCTCGTATTAATTCGTACCGCAGCTCATGCAAATGAATTTGACCATGGCTAAGCTGCAGAAATGTGTTACCTTGTTAAAAAATTGCCTTCTTACCAGGGGAACTATTAAGGTCTCAGAGGTGGCACCAGGCTATTTTTCTTGAGATATTGGGGGGGGGGTGAGGCAGGACAGCACAATTCTCTGTTTTTGTTGTGGGTGCAAAAAGGAATTTCGTCACTGGGCACTCTGTGATAAGTGGGGAAGGTGGGTCTATGGGGCAGGAGAACATTTTTGAGGGTATCTGCTACATGTACATGTAAATTCTGATTGTACAGTAAAAATACTGTAATTGTCTGTGAATATACTGCAAATTGCCTGTGATGAGGATGTCAAACTGGAATCAAACTGAACTGGAACATAAGTTTTTTTAAATAGTTCTTTCTTTGCGTCTTAACTCAGGTTTGGCATTTATCATAGTTTTTTTTTTGGCCGGGTGTATTCGTGGATATATGGAATGATAATATTAAGTTTTCTGGAATTTTTAAACGTCGCCTGTAGCAGATAGCATAATTCATGTCCTTGAATTGGATTATTCGAAGAGGTGGACATTACTGGTACAAAAAATTGAAACATGTGATCCACGAATGAGCTTTTTAATGATTTACTTAAAAGCACATGTTGCAATTTACGAATTGTAGCCGGTGACTTTGGAATACGTATCCACTTACAATGAATCTCCAGGATGACACCAGTTCATATATATATTTCCCATAATGAGGGACAAAATTCATGGGCATTCCAGTTACTTTTGTGCTTCAATGCATAAACGTGTGTTTTGTTAAGTAAGTGGAACAACAGTGCATTCTTATGACAAGTTTGATGATGCATATCTCCAAACTGGATGTCTTTCTGGAAATTCATTCCAAGTGGTTATGCCTTGCAAGCACTCCGGCTACAATTAGTAATTGCTATATGAGCTGTAAAGTGCTTGAGAGGTCATTTAGAAAATTTTGAAGTAGTTGAAAATGTGCTTCGATTTCTCGTACCAGCAATTTTTAAAAATTTTGCTAAGCTTAAATTAAGATGATCACCCCATATATAGACAACTTGGGCCAATGGCTACGTGCCACTGGTTTGTGCGCCTGTTAGTTTGGCTTCAAATAATCATGTTGCCACCTACAAAGTGTGCCTCGAGAGGACGAATGAGAAAGCTTCTCGTTGTGGGCAACAGAGAAGTACATACACCCCCACAGCAAGAGGTACATTGCGAGATTCTCCGGAGTAACCTTGCTAAGTGGCCGGACGTCATTACTGACATCTTTCGGAGTGTATGCTTTGAGAAAGGGTCATTGTATTTTCAATATCGGGCAGAAAATTTTTCGTCTTCCGAAAGGCAATACAAAACTCAGAAATGCTATATGTCACCTCATCTTCTTGTGCGAAAGGCTGTAAATGGGGAGGTGTACGAGCGACACTGGTTAATGTACTCAGAGTCCAAAGGTTCCGTTTACTGTTTCATGTGCAAACTATTTTCGATTTCAAGGAACCCCAGTGCTTTCACCACGCACGGCTTTTCTGATTGGAAATTAGCAGAAGAAAAGGTTTGTGCACATGAAAATAGCGTCGAGCACCGGAACTAAGTGGCAGCATGGCTCACCCGCTCTAACTCGAGCAGCACAATTGACATGGAGCTGGTTAAGCATCTTGTCACTGAGACCGCTTACTGAACAGAGGTGTTGAAGCGCGTAGTCGTTGTAGTTAAGCTTCTAGCTGAAGGCAACCTAGCGTTTAGGGGCAGTGAAGAGATTTTCGGTTCACCCAGAAATGGCAATTATATGGGAGTGCTCGAGGCCATTGCCAAGTTTGATCCCTTTCTAGAGGAGCACATCTAACGCTACGAGAACAAAGGAGAAGATCACCCATCGTATCTGTCAAAAACCATTTGTGATGAATTTATCGAGCATATGACAAAGGCTGTCAAGGAACATCTCGTTGACGCAATGAAACGCGCAAAATACTTCTCTTTAATTGTTGATTCGACTCCAGACGTTACTCACGTTGATCAGCTGTCAGTTGTTTTACGATACTGTTTAAATGGGAAAGTGTACGAACGCTTCCTTGGATGTGTTCCAATTGAATCGCATACCGGCTTAACTTAACGCTATAACGTAAAACTATTCCAAACTTTTCTATTCCAATTCTGCAATCAGCTCTCCACGTAGGTCAAACCCTTTTTTGGACCACCCCCACTTCGCCTGTCTCACGCGACGTCACCAAAACCGCGATAGCTCCCCATCTGATATGACGTGTACACAGTGATTATGCATAATTTGACCGAACAAAAGAAAAATAGTTATTTCTCATTCGACGCCTTCTCGCCATTAGCCCTCGGCTATTGGGCTCGACCTGCCAGACATCATGGCTTTATTTGCGCATAATAAAACTTTTTTTGCGTGGCCGTGTAACGTTTTCGAGCACTTTCGGCACGTTTACGACCTCGTTCTGCCAACTCTTCTTTTCTGAGGATCAGTTCTAGCGTCATTCTTAAGCTTCCGTAGCATGCCGCCGCGATTGTCGACGAGCCACCGCAAGCTAAAAAAGAGAAAGCGGACCAATCGCAGACGGCTGCACCACCCTCTTCATCCGGTTATCTTTTTTCAGTGCACTTGCTCGGCCCCATCGAATCTCTCTCCACTTGAGCGTGCTCCTCGCCTCTTGGGAGCCAATTAGATAAGACAAGCGGCTGAGTGTAGGCAATGTTATTCGTTTTTCAAGCAAACAAAAGTGACCTCCTATGAACGAGGAGAGCGTTTGATTGGTTTGTGCAGACAACCCTGCGGGTGAGTTCCCGATGCTTGCGTCGCCAGTTACGCAAATTTGACGTCAGGACATTGGAATCAAAACATATTGGAATAGTTCAATGTTATACGGCCCCAGGTGGTCAAAACACGCTGAATCATGTAAGGCAATTCTGAAAAATTGCAATGCAGTCTTATGTTGCCTTGAAGCCATATCAAAGAACGAGGAAGAAAACGGCGACACTAGGAACGAAGCGCACTCTTTCTTTAAGAAAATGACAAAACTAGAGACTGCATTCATGGTGATTTTCTGGAGTAAAATCTTGGAGCGCTTTGACAAAACGAGCGTAGCACTTCAGAAACCAGGCCTAGACATTTCAACTGCTGTAAACATGATGAGCTCTCTTAATTCTTTGCGACCTCTCTTTGATACCTTCAAAGAGAGAGCACGCACGCTAAGTACCTATCAATGTTATCAGGATGATGGCAAACGCATCGTTTTGAGTAAGCACCCGGACGGAAAAAGCGATAGTGCGCTACAAGGTAGAAAAAAGTTTATCGTAGAGACCTAGCTACAATGTTGTACTTGACAGTCTAGGCTCTGCTTTGCGAGTGCGAAAGGCTGCCTACACTGAACTCTGCGGAACATTCAGATTCTTAAAATTGCTGACAGAAGTTGGGAGCGAGGCCTCTCTGGCACAGCAGGCTGAGAAGTTGGTGAAAACCTACAAAAATGATTTGAAGCCAGCATTTTCCGCTGAAATCGTTCACTTTGCGAACTTTCTGCACAACTCTGTGTGCCAGGACAAGAGTCCCCTGGGAATAATGAAGTTGCTGCACGAAAGAGAGCTTATTGATGTGTTTCCGAACCTTTCTATTGCTTTGCCAATGTACGTAAGTATAGCCATGGTAAACTGTGAGACCGAACGATCGTTTTCCAAGTTGTCGCTGATAAAAAATCGCCTTCGTTCGAACCTCCTTGACGACAAGGTGAATTGGCTTGCTATCATGCACATTGAAAGTGACCTTCTCTGCGATCTATCCTTCGAACAGACTATATCCGATTTCGCCAAAGCGAAGACGCGAAAGATGCCATCTTAAAAGATTCGTCGGTACGAGCAAGCGTCGCTCGCGCCGATGCGCACTGCTGGCGAGAGCCGCAGTAGCTGTTGGTGACCGCCGGCTCTTTTTCTCTGCCGCCGAGGGTTGCGAGCCGGATACAGGCGGCCGCCCAAGTCGCTGCGTCGAACTGGCCACAGCATCACCATTGCCCGGGGTGGCCCGATCGTAGTCCGGGGCAGCAGCGCAGACGATGTGCAGGTAACAGCAAACCAGGGGTGACTCCGCTCAGGCTGTGTACACTCAACGCACTCGGGAAACACTATAAAGTACTACGAGAGAAACTCTGCATGCGCATCGCCCACGTGGTACGATGTTCAACTCGGTTAGCAAATGATCTGGCGACTACACGGATGCTAAGTTCATGTGAACGAAGCTCGCTTCCTTGAGTCAAAAGAGTAATTTTAAATCGTGCGAGGCTAACTAGAATGAGGGGAGCAAAGTGCAACACCTCGACGACACGGTCCACCAGGTTGTGTCCCTCCACGTGCGACAGGCCAGTATCCAAAAAACCACACCCCAAATAGGCGCAACAAAGGTAGCCGCGAGACGTCAGCTCTGTTAAGTGGTTTTACCTCGCTCAGTGCACCAGCATCCGAGTTGACGGCGCCCACCGTCCCAGACGATGTCGGAGCGCCCGGTGCCAAGCCGCAATACCAGTCAGCCCGTAGCAGCACCCGTAGCCCGCGGTCACCCGGCTCCTAGAGCCGCGACTTCATCAAAGAGATAGAAGTTATTTACATACGAAATTCGGACCACCCACGGGGCTTCTGTACACACACGCTTCAGGCTTGCCAATGCTCCGCGGGCGCTAAGCCTCGCTCTCCCAGGATGTAGACCACGTGGCTATCGTACCAACGAATGTCATAAAAAAATAATTTTCGGAAAGGCTTAGCATGTTGAAAAGTTCAAACAAACTACAGTCACCGTCGCTTCGCTCAAGAAAGCACGCCGCCGACGCTAGCGATCAAAATCCACGCTAGCCCTACGCTTCGGTTCAAACAAAGGTCTCGAACGAAGCAAAAGTGTTAAAACTATCGTCCGATGCCCCAAAAGGTCCACGTTCGGCAGCCAGACCTGGGGTTCTCACCCGCGCTCTTGGGACAAAGGAATGACAACACAGTAGTGCAAATCACAAGGGCATTTATTGCACCTTTCATAGATCAATGCCTGCTAGCCGAGTTGCTATCCACAAAACATGCCGATGGGCGTGCGACAAACCGCGAAAGTTCGACTCACCGCGACCGGATAACGAGCGAATATGTTCGCCTCATGGTTGACACCAACGCCTGGTCGTTCGCGCGTACGGCCCACGCGAACGGTGGCGCGTTCGAACGAGGCCTCGCAAGACGGTCTCGCAGAAGCATGGATCGGCGCACGTGCGGAACGTCTGCGCCGCTCGCCGACGCTGAGTCAAAGAGGAAGAGCTTTCTCCTATCCGCTCCCAAGTAAACCCGCCGTTAGGTGGTGTTAGCAGCGCAACACTCGTGCCATCTCTCGTCATCATCATCAGCAGCAGCCTGGTTACGCCCACTGCAGGGCAAAGGCCTCTCCCATACTTCTCCAACGACCCCGGTCATGTACTAATTGTGGCCATGCCGTCCCTGCAAACTTCTTAATCTCATCCGCCCACCTAACTTTCTGCCGCCCCCTGCTACGCTTCCCTTCCCTTTGTTGTGCCATTACCACAAGCCCGGATTCCGAATCTGCAAGATGCGGAATCTATCCTGCGAGCGCCATAATTCTCCCTTCACAAGACAAGATGCTGCGCCGTCGTGCGGGAGAAGCCTCGGCGAGCAGCGTGTTTAGACGTGTCCGCGTGTGCCAGACGGCCCGGCGCCGCACCTCCCTTGCCTGGAGGTCACCGCGCGCGCGAACTTTGAACCGGGTGGCCAGCGCGGTCGCTGGTTGGACCCCTCGGACGACCGTCGTGTGCTGACTTTGTATTGGGCCGTTTGAGTGACAATGGGCCTCGGGGATTATAAAAGCAGCGACACGCCGCTCGAAAACAGGATCTGCCGACCCCACCGGGAGAGAGTGTCGCTCCCGACTGGGGTGAGATGTGTAACGCGTTTTCGCCGGACGTCGTCGTGCGAGAACAGTCGCGTTTGTTGTGAGCACTCGGCCCCAGTGCCGACCCGTTCATGTCCTGTATGATAACCTGTATATAATGTATAAAATCCCTTTTGTTATTCTCATCGACGCCAGGCTCGGAGTCATCGCTACCAACGCTCTGTCACGAAACGGGTGACGAGCGCTACGGGACCACAAAGCCGTAATCGTGGTGCAGCGGTACAAGTTCGTAACACTGGATGGCAGCTACGGGATTGACCGGCATCAGCTACCTCGGCGCGGTGAGTGCCTGAAGTTTACCTCAAACACCAGACTTTCTCTGACACAGGTTATAGTAGCTTAGGGAAGGATTTGGTGTTGCATTGTGATAACCTTGTGTGTTTCAAGCCTAGTAAGAGTGTTTTGAAAACCAGGGGATGCTGAGGGGGTAAACAGGGCAGTGTGTGATATACTTGCATATGTCTTACTAGTAGTGTTATAGTAGCGTACGGCAGGTATATTCAAAAAGGGTAAACAGCAGGAGGACAGTGTGAACGATGGAGAAGTACAAGGTGAAGGAACTTCTCGAAATTTGTGAGGAGTTGGGCATTGAGTTGGGCTCAACCAAAAGAAAGAATGCGATCCTTGAGGTCATGAGGACTGGGGACGTAACGGCTGAGGAAGCCGCAGAGGCCTTGGCGGGTATCAATGAACGTCGGGAAAGGGAGGAGAAGGAACGTTGTGAGCAGGAAAGGAAGGAAAATGAACGACGGGAAAGGGAGGAAAGGAGAGAACAGGAACGTCGCGAAGAGGAAAGGGAGGAAAGGAGAGAAAAGGAACATCGGGAGTTGCAGGCAGAGAGGGAGCGACGTGAGCACGAGCTTAAAATGAAAGAGTTGGAGACCCGAAATAGCTCGCCAGCGCCTAGTCTCACTTCTAACGTTCCAAGAATACGCGATCAACTTCCACCCTTTGTCGTCGGAGAGGATATGGCCAAATACCTCGTGAAATTTGAGCACGTGTGTGAACGGAATAGCATTGAGCGATCCCTTTGGGCACAGAATCTGTTAGCGTTGCTTCCTGGGGAGGCATCAGACGTAATAACTTGCTTATCGAAAGAGGCGTTTGAGAGCTACAGTGATGTGAAGGAAGCGCTACTGCGGAAGTACAAATTGTCGCCCGAAGCTTTCCGGCAGAGGTTCCGGTATGCAAAAAAGGGTAAGGAGTCGAATGTTGACTTCGCGTTTCGTCTAAAAGCCGACTTGGTGGAATGGCTGAAGGGCGAAGAGGTTTACGACGACCGCGACAAAATTGTCGAATGCATCGCGTTGGAGCAGTTCTACCGTTGCATTGATGAGGATGTCCGGCTCTGGCTGCAAGATAGGCTAAAGGAGGTTAAGCTAAACAAGGCAGCAGAGTTAGCGGAAGAGTATTACACCCGCCGCAGCTTGCACAGCAAGGCAGTGCGCATAGAAAAAGCAGATAGAAGAGATGGGTTTTACGGGAAGCCCGACGAACGGAAGGAAATCACGCGTCGCGAGTTTCGGGACGACGAGTCCCTTCCCAAAGAAACTGTAAGGGATGGACAGAATGCATCTCAGAATGATGACGATGGTCCGAAACAGCGAAACGAAATGACGCGTTCTTTTGAAAAACGGAGACCGTTAACCTGCTACAATTGCAAAAAGCAAGGGCACATCGCTGCAAGCTGCCCAGAGAGAATTGCTTTTGCAACGATACAGGAAACTCACAAAAACATACGTCTATTGGAGCCCTATGTGCAGGAAATTAAGGTAAACGGCAAGAAGTGCCGAGCACTGCGGGACTCTGCAGCAACTATGGACGTTGTTCACCCGTCTTTCGTCTCCTCGAGTGATTTTACGGGAGAGTGCGTTAGGATACGGCAAGTGGCCGAGAAGGAGAGTGTCTGTTTACCGATCGCAACGGTTAGCATTGAAGGAGAATTTGGGAAACTTAACACCGAAGCCGCTGTGTCAGCCGCCCTCCCGGAGCAATTTTCCTACCTCTTCTCAAATAGCTCGGAGCAGCTGCTGAGGGATCACGGCAAATCATTCTTTGCCGACGTGGCGTACATGGCCCCCACGCGATCCAAAGCGCGCCCGCTGTCGAGGGAACTTGACTTAGCGTCGGTGAGCGAACAGCGGTGCGGCACACGGACCGATCACGGTAACTTGAGTGGCGAGCAGTCACGGGAGAGGCAGAGCTCGGAGGCTGGCCTAGACGAGCGGGTCCTGGAAGTGAGTGGGAGTGACGCGTGCAGTGCTAGCCGCGATATAGACTCGACGCCGCAATTAGGCGACGCGGGCTCCACACTCGCTCCGGTTTCCGCCAGCCGGCAGGAGCAGGCTGCAGTTGAAAGAAAAAGTCTGATTCGCGAACAACAGGAAGATTGTTCACTAGCCGATCTGAGGAAGAGCGTCAAACGGGGAGTGAAAGAAAAGGGGGTTTCATTTGGCAAGGAATCTGGCTTATTGTACCGCCGCTACACGGATAAGCAGGGTCGCAAATATAAGCAGCTTCGGATTCCGCGAAAATATCGCCGGGAAAAATGAATGACCTCATTTGCTTCCTCAGAAGTATGTTTTCGGTCCAAAGCGATTTCAAGGGGACCATTCTATTTGTAATTATTATTGCTGATTAATAATTGTTTCTATTTTGTTGTGTTGATGATTTGAAAACTGATTGTTTAAGCCTTGTGTGCTAGATCGTACACCTGCCTCTTGTTGCAGCGGGAGAAAAAAAAAAGGGGGAAAACAATTTAGTTAGGTTGATTTGAATTATGGCCTTGTCTGGTGTTTGACGGGAGACAGAGGGCACTTGTTCGTGTTGGGTGTTGCCTTTTGCCGGTCGGTTTTGCAAGCTGCAGAACGACCAAGCGGGACCAGTGGCGAGAAGCAAGGTCTTAGGAACGACCCGAGCGGAGCTGGTCAAGGTGCCTTGGCGACGACGTGGTGAGCAGAGCTCCTGTCCTGGCGAGTCGGACCTGGGCACGTGATGTTACCTGGCGTCCCGACACTGGACGTGAACTTGGACGAGCCTGACGAACGTGCGCGCCTGGCATCCGAGCCACGTGGAGGCAGCTCGTCTTCCCGGCGCCTTATCTGAGGGCGGGGATGCTGTTGTGCCATTACCACAAGCCCGGATTCCGAATCTGCAAGATGCGGAATCTATCCTGCGAGCGCCATAATTCTCCCTTCACAAGACAAGATGCTGCGCCGTCGTGCGGGAGAAGCCTCGGCGAGCAGCGTGTTTAGACGTGTCCGCGTGTGCCAGACGGCCCGGCGCCGCACCTCCCTTGCCTGGAGGTCACCGCGCGCGCGAACTTTGAACCGGGTGGCCAGCGCGGTCGCTGGTTGGACCCCTCGGACGACCGTCGTGTGCTGACTTTGTATTGGGCCGTTTGAGTGACAATGGGCCTCGGGGATTATAAAAGCAGCGACACGCCGCTCGAAAACAGGATCTGCCGACCCCACCGGGAGAGAGTGTCGCTCCCGACTGGGGTGAGATGTGTAACGCGTTTTCGCCGGACGTCGTCGTGCGAGAACAGTCGCGTTTGTTGTGAGCACTCGGCCCCAGTGCCGACCCGTTCATGTCCTGTATGATAACCTGTATATAATGTATAAAATCCCTTTTGTTATTCTCATCGACGCCAGGCTCGGAGTCATCGCTACCAACGCTCTGTCACGAAACGGGTGACGAGCGCTACGGGACCACAAAGCCGTAATCGTGGTGCAGCGGTACAAGTTCGTAACACCTTGGAATCCAGTCCGTAACCCTTAATGACCATCGGTTATCTTCTCTCCTCATTACATGTCCTACCCATGCCCATTTCTTTTTCTTGATTTCAACTAAGATGTCATTAAGTCGCGTTTGTTCCCTCGCCCAATCTGCTCTTTTCTTATCCCTTAACGTTACACCTATCATTCTTCTTTCCATAGCTCGTTGCGTCGTCCTCAATTTGAGTAGAACCCCTTTCGTAAGCCTCCAGGTTTCTGCCCCGTAGGTGAGTACTGGTAAGACACAGCTATTATACACTTTTCTCTTGAGGGATAGTGGCAACCTGCTGTTCATGATCTGAGAATGCCTGCCAAATACACCCCAGCCCATTCTTATTCTTTGATTATTTCCGTCTCATGATCCGGATCCGCCGTCACTACCTGCCCTAAGTAGATGTATTCCCTTACAACTTCCAGTGCCTCGCTGCCTATTGTAAATTGCCGCATTGTATTGCATCTCTCGTACTGAGCTTCAATCACACCGACTGCCGCGGGCATCAAGCCACGCGGCGAAGCCGGATTACAGGAGACGGGAGGTATGCGGGGAAACAACATATCAGGGGACGCGTGGGAGTCGCCCATCCCCACAGGTTATATACGCGGTGATCATTTTTAGGTTTTTTGGAAGTTTTAAAAATCACCTGTCGCATATAGCATAATTCCATTCCTTGAGCTTGTATGTTTAAAGAGGCAGACACCACTTGCTCGAGAAATCGAAACACATATTCAACTAACTACCAGAAATTCACTAATTAACTTCTTAATTATATTATATTGTGGCGCATATTGTGATTTACCTTATGTAGTCGATTATACTGCAAGGCATATCTACTAGGAACAAATTTTGAGCGCGACACGAGTTTTGAGATATGTGCCATCAAACTTGCAGTAAGCAATGCACTGGTGCTCTACTTAGTTTTTTTTTAACAAAGCGCTGTTTTATGAATTGAAGCACCAAAGTAACTGGAACACCCATGTATTTCGTCGCTCACTTTGCCAATGGACAGCTGGAAACTGCTGTCATACTGAAAATTCATTCTACGTGGATACACCTTGCAAACTCATGCACCGGCTACAATTCGTAAATTGAAATATATGCCGTAAAGTTACTAATTAAGAAGTTAATTAATTACTATTATTTAATTAGTTGGTAATGTGTTTTGAATGCTCGCGCGAGTAATGTCCGCTTCTTCGAATAATCCAACTCGGGAAGAAGAATTATGCTATTTGCCAGAGGTAACATTTAAAAAGTCTGTTACACTTGAAAAGGATCACCCGCGATATCTGTAGTTACGAACTGCATGTACCATTTGACCGCAAATATTTACGGACTACGGGAACAGAAAAAGAAAAGGCTAATGTCTCTACATGCATGCAGCCTAAAAGCAGCCTGCATGGTATTCGTATTTCCAGTCGCTATGTGAACATTGTGGTTTACGGTTTTGCTGGGTACAGTTACAGGCTGCTCGGAAATACGAAGTTTTCCGAGATCCCGTATAGTCCGTAAACTACTGCGGCGAATTACTGTGTAGGCGAATTTTAGCGTTTGGCTCAATAAAGGCTTGTGCGATAAATTGCTTTTTCATGCGCTCCGCCGTGTATATGATTAAATTTTACGAGCAGCGCAAAATTTACCATGCAGGCCTGGCATAAGTACAAATTCCGCCAAGATCAAACTTAGCTAAAGAAAGCGGACCACCATACCAAATTTGCGTGCGAAGTTAAGTGCGTGTGGATTAAATGAAGCTATTGCAAAACATTGTTTAAGCAAGTGTTCAAAAGTGTCACGCTGCCGTTTAACAGCTGTATGGTTCCCGATTTCCCGGGAGAAGTCTGCGTTACACAAAGTTTATATTTTATTATATAGATTTATATATATTTTTAGAGGTTAATATGGGTTGATAAACTGTCCTTTGCAATAAATCACGCATGGGAGTGCAATGGAACGGTATACGAGTGTCTTGAGAGCACTCATAATTTAGTCTGTTTCCCTGGCAGAACTACAAACGCCAGCAAGATGAAAGTTTGCGAAAATGGGGGTGGGGAGGGGATCAAGGCTATAGCAAATCTTTTGTGCAAAGCTAGATGCACGTGGATGAAATACAGCCTTCGCGAAAAATTAATTTAAAATGTGCTTGAAAGTGTGGTACGGCAATTATAAGCTATGTTTCCCCTTGTCCCGAGGTAACTCTACGCTACCCAAAGTTTATGTTTGGCGAATGCGGGGCATGGTACGGGTTATCTGTTTACGCAAGATTCCAAGCGTTTGGTTTAATCACGGCCCGAGCAATAAAATACACATTCAAGCGCTGCAGAAAGCGTACATGATTAAGCTTTGCCGGTGGCGCGAATTTCCGCACTCGGCTTCAAACAGGCATAGTTTTAAAGTGTGTGAAATCCTTACGCGTGACTGAATTTATTACAAGTGCTTGAACGAAACAGCTGGAAGCTGGATTGCGATTCCGCAAGGTTGCACAAGTCTTCTGTCAGTTTTTGGTTGGAAAATATAACCTTGCAGGGCGCACGCTTACGGAACTTTGCAAATGATTCATTGCAATGCAAATTCTGAAAATTATTCAAATGACCTTTGTGGTAGCACCATTCTCTATGGTAGCACTGAATCATTCGTATTCGGTTTGCCAGGCATAAACCAACGACACTACGCATGTGCTTTTTCTCCGAACTCCTCCACGCTAACGTCACAGCTGTTCTTCGTTCTACCTTTCTGAGCGCCTCAGCGGTGTGAGAACTCCCGATACGCATACTCGGCGAGACACCGACGCCAAACCAGGAGAAAGGGGCAAAGAAGCTAATCAATGCCACCTAGGTGACGTCAGTCCAACGCGATAGCAGGTTGAGAATCGGTCCAACCACACATTTGAATGCACTGCCTTGCGATGACATATCGTGTACTGGTATGAGGATCGGCTCAGAAAGTCACAAGATTGAGACTGTAGAGTCCTTGGGATAGGAAAAGTGACACTTTATCCCAAATGGGCGCACCTTACTCTGCGAGACTCGACGATGATAATCCTGGCGTTGTATATAGACAAAGAAAGCTGTGCTGTTAAAATATATATTGTGGTTTCTTTTTTTCTAGTGGGCGGTCCTCGCTAGTTTGGGGTGGTAAAACGGTGGCGGGCCTAATCTTTGTGTGCTTATTTTGTAAAAGACAGTATGGCGTTGGACGGAAATATTTTGAGTAGAGCGCTTAAGATACGTACAAGCCCGGACCAGACTACTGAAACTTTAGAAGTTTATAGCGCACTCTATTGAAACTAGTACTTACACAATAGTCCACCATTCCAATCCACCTATTCCTTGACCAATTCCCCATAGTGGATATGAGCCACGTATTCGCTGGACACCAACAACAAGGCTGGCCTGTCGCGTTAGAGTGTACTAGCTACATTAAAACCTTTACGAGGACACATACTGTATACGTGTGTAAGGATCAGCCCACTAAGTCATCACCTTTGATTAAAGTCTCCCAGCTGGGTCCAGCTTTAATTCCGCCATCTCTGGGATTGGCCCAGTTTTAATTTATATGTGTATGCGAGTGTGTGTAAGGGGGGGAGGGCGGAGTGGAGGGGTAAGCAAAGAAAGGTTTGCGTTAAATGTGTACGCTGATTGCTTTTGTTCAGTGAGCAAGAGCAATCCGCGACATCAGTAGCTGAAGAGGGAGAAAGACATTTTGGAGGGTTCGTGTGAGGACATCACTGACTTCTGTAATGAACCGGAGACAATTGATGATTTCTTGTTGAACAGCGGCCTAGAGCCGTCCCCCTCCTTAAAATAAAGGCTTTATTCATTCATTCTTCTTCTGTCGTCGATTCTCGCTACAACGAAAAAGACTTCTCGAAGCTCCGTTCCACAAACTCGGACTATCATTGGCTTTTAAAATTATCCTTTCTGTCGGCACTTCGGCACTGGGCTTCAGCTCCAGGGATGTTTGCCTTGCCATATGCAATTTCATTGACAATACAAATAGATTGGTGCGATAACTCAATAAATTCCCTCATGATTAATTGAAAAGTTATCATGCAAAATTTTGAGTTTACTTCAACCACCTTCAATCAATCCTGTAAAATTGCTCTTCGATTTCTATTCTTAACGTATATATCGTCCTTTATTTCTTCATGTAATCTTATTTTACTTTAATTCTACCGCCCGCTTTTTGGCCAACCCCCCAGGTGAATATGTGTCGTGTGAAGGAAATCATCATCATCGTAACCACAAGCATTGGTACAAACGAAACTATACAAGCCACGGCTCAAGCGACTGTGTCCTACGCAAATGTGAAGACGCCAACGCAGACACAAAATATTAACGTGGAAATACAGAGCAACAGCACGTATTCGTCGTAAGCTCGCCAGACAGGCAGGTACCCACAGGACTCGGCTATGGTCGATGGCCACTACGACTGGTGGCATATACAGGGTGTCCGAACTACCATGCACCAAGATTTAAATATATGCAAATGCCAGACAGCTGGACAGAACCAAGGCAATGTTGTTTGCCGTCGCTTGGAGCAACTCAGAGTATCTTTTTTAATTCTGCCTAATTACGCAAAATTAGTCTGAACTAATTAAGTCACCCTCCCTGTATAAGGAGGGTGACTTCGAGAGGACATTCCCTGTCCACTATGGCAAAGGCACCCTGGCTTTGTTTATCCAAGCCATGACCATACTGATTTTAAGCTTTAAGCAAGGCTTTCTTTTAGGATCAATGAGATTTAAACTATAAATGCAAAATTTTGTAGCCACCTTTTCTTGCCATAGCAATTATGTAGACACTACAGGCGCATTTCTGCCGTCGCCGCCGCCGTGAGGTTCTGAAAGAGTGAAAGCGAGTGAGGATGAGCCGGCGAACGCGGTTCAATCTCATGTGCGCGAGCGAGGAATGCGGCCCGATGTGTGCCCTCTCCTGTGGCGCGCGAGACAGGGGGGTGAGGCGAGGGAGGAGGGGCGTTCTTCTCCGGCGGCTGCTACGGTACCTTGATGTCCTCCTCGCCCGCCGCTCCGTACAGAGTGGAGACAACCGCGGCGTCTACTACGGCGTCGCAACGAGAATCGCGGATGCCGTAGGAGAGGACTTTGGCGGACGCCGTAGGGACGCGTTGCCGGCGCTCGTGTGTCTTGGAAGCGGTCTGCGACGTAGCTAAAGTGCGCGCCCGCGCGGGCCTCATCTTCAAAGCGATCTGCGATGTTTGCAGAGTGCGCATAGTGCCGGTAGCTTCGCATATGCGCTGTGCTTTCGACGTCTCGTACGCCAATTGAAGCGACAGATGGACCAAGGTCAAGTGGCTCGTGGCTGCTTCCGCGAGTCCCAACTCCAGCGTTTTCACAGCGTGTTTCCGCGCTCATCGAGTGATGTGTGTTCATGTTTACCTGTGCGCGCGTGACACCGTTGGTTAATTTAGTTAAAACACGTTGACGAGCTAGTTTGAACCAACGATAGACTGTGTAAGCGCGACTGAACGAGGTCGTAGAAAGAAGGAGACACACGAAGACAGCGCTGTCTCCGCGTGTCTGTTTCTTTGTACGTCCTCGTTGAGTAACGCTTACACAATGTATCATTGTTAATTTAGTTAGTAAGCGAATATTTACAAGTTTATACGGCCGATAAAACTACTATCCTTACTTCGTACAGCTATCTACTAATTTGCTATCGCAATCGGTGCTTCGCCTTTCCGGTGGAACTGCGCATTTTGTTTCACCAAAATTGAACTTGAATTGTTTTTACTTTATGGTCATGGTAGTATTTATTTACTTTATGGTCATGGTAGGTTATGGTCATGCAGGCTCTACAAACTCTATCTTTCGATTATAGCTTTTTATTATAAAATTGTGACTTATTTTACACTTTACCCGATTCATGGCCGATCCCCCAGAGTGGGTTGCGCCATTTCACTAGGGAACGAGCCCTTCGGCGTAACCGCGCAACAGATGGTATATGCGGAAGAAGAGGAAGTAGAGGAAGAGGACGGGTCACGACGCCGGCTGCGCTGGCGGAGCGTCGGTGTGTTGGGCAGGGCCATGCCCTGGCGGCTGACACTGCTGCTGCGACGGCGGCCGCGGACATGGTGCCCCGGAGGTGGATGACCACGCTGGCCGCCCTCACGACGCTCATGACGTCCACCCCCGAGGGAACGCCGCCGCCGCCGGGCGCTGCGCTGCGGTTCGACGATCGGCCGCATCAGATGCGCGCCCGCACCGCCAAGCCGATACGGGGCCAGCCACTGGGCCAGCTGGCCGAGCTCGCACCTTCGGCGGCCACTATGGAAAGGCGCGCGGCACTCCGCTGGGGGACGCGGCGGCTCGACCTGGTCACCGTGGCACAGGTGCATGCTGGCACAGCACCGGGTGCTCAAACCACAATGCGATGAGGGCGCGTCTCGTGACAAGTGCGGCTGTATTTGCTCGAGAGGGTGCTCCAGGGAGGGCAAAGGGAACAGCAGAAATGGAGGAAATGCATTTATATAGGCAGACTTAATCAGAATCGCCCAATATGTCTTGGATGCCAAATCTTTCGTGTGGTATGTACACAGCACGCACTGACGAAGGACGAGAACACGGGATGAGCGCTTGTTCTACGTTTTTTCTCGTCTCTCGTGAGCGTTTTACATAGGGTGTTCCTTCTTTAGCTCCAATTTTTGTTTTTAAGGTTGCCTGTGGCAAATAGCACAACTCTAACCTTTGAGCTAAATTAATCGCTACTTCTACGAGAGATCAAAATGCTTCATTGAATAATTTACATAACTACACAAATTATCTTTTCAGCTAATTACGTTACGGCACATATTTTCAACCTACAAATTGCATCTATAGTGAATGCGGCTGTATTTGCATATCGACTTGAAGCTAATTCTGATGATGGCAGCGGTTTCGAGATATTCACCGTCAAACTCGCGGTAAAAATGCACTGTCGTTCCACTTCCTTTTTAAAGAAAACACTGTTTTATGCGCATTGAAGCGCGAAAGTCACTGGAAAGCCAATACATTTCATCGGATACCTTGAAAATTAATATCTCGATACTAGTGTAGTCCAGGGGAATACGTTCCAAGAGCGTATATATGTCTTGCCAACTCACTGGCTACGATTCCTAGAATGAAATATGTGCCCTAGTTAGTTAAAAGGTTAAATAGTTTAATTATGTTAAATATTCAATCAAGCTTCTTGATTTCTTGCAGAAGTAATGGCCGCCTCATTGAGTATAATACCTCAAGGTGTAGAATTGTACGTGCTATTTGGCACAGGCAATTTTCTACAATTTGCTGCAGATAAAAAAAAAGGGGGGGGGTGCTGAGCGCTGCGAGCACTACGCGCGTGACGTCATATCGCTGGCGGTAATTACGTATGACTCCTCATAGAAGGACGCATGAGCGTTTGAATTTTCAGCTGTTCTTGCGACGTATACATCGATTTTTGCGGGGGTATAAGCTCTCAGGCACCCTTCACCGTGTCCTGTCCGCACTGTGCTTATCAATGCAATACGCAAGCCTGGCGAAGGGTTTTTTAATTAAGATGATTTCTGCATATACTGCGTCCACGGTGCTCGCCCGTCCTATATGCTCCCGAGATGCAGGTCATGTTGAGCTCAACTGCCCATGCGCATCGTCGATGACGTTTGGTGCAACATTGATCGAGCTAAATTGTACTACTGTCCAATAGTTCGGCACTGTTCGAGCGTTTGTCTTTCAAACGTCCAAGAAAGCCTACGAAAGGTCCAAACTCCGAACAGGAGGACGGAGGAACGAGCGCTTCAGTCGAGCGATTTACGTGCATAACACGAGGCGCTCTCGTGCATCGCTGCGCAGGTGGTGCTCACGGCGGCCACCGTGTCCGGCCTGGCGCTGGGTCTGTCCTGTTACGCGTGCCACAGCCAGCGAGCCAAGAGGGACAATCGCCGCTGCCGCTACGCGAAGGTCCCCGACGAGACGGCGACGCCTGACAGGCGGCGCACGCTGAGGCTGTCGCCCATCGGGCCTGCGGCCAGGTGCGGCCGCGACAACTGGGCTTCCATCTCGCTCGTCAACCTGCTCAACAACTACCCGGCGCGGGATGTGGAAGCGGGTCTCCAGGCCAACGACGACCGCGGCGACGATGCCTGCAGCAGGACGAGCGGCACAATTTGACCGCCGCGCTCGTGCACTGCATGTTGTGCGCGTTCTTATAAAAATGCTTGAAATAAAGGAGCCTCGATGTTAAGAAAAGGTATTTCCGGGGCGCCGATGAAAATGCACCACTACCTCTTGCGTTTCTAATGGTACGTTTGGGCGTCTTGAGGGTGTCGAGTCTAAACTTTACGAGACGAAGGACAGCGTAAAGAAAGATGTTGGAACGCACCGAAAGACAGAAAAATTCAGTGTGATTCCACTCTGCGAAGGTGAATATATATATATATATATATATATATATATATATATATATATATATATATATATATATATATATATATATATATATATATATATATATATATATATATATATATATATATATATATAATGCGAACCTCTTCTACGCACGCAGAAAAAAAGGGAACCTATAGCTATATACAGCTTCGCAGTAAACAGAAAGGGAAAGAAAGAATAGCCGTTCGTGAGAGAAACAAAGAAGAGACGCATTCGTTCGGTGCCCTTTGTCTTTCCCTGCGCCTCAGCGTATTTGATCGTACTGCCTTTCGTCGTGCATAACATACGCCTACCACTTGTACAATTTTCGCAAACTAACTAGCCGAAATTATGCAGCGGTTAAGATGAACGGTACATTCGGCTAAGCCATTAAGGTGTGCATGTTACTGAGTGGAAATACCAACGCTATTCCCATACATTATGCGTTTCGTGTAAAAATGGAAACAAATCCCACAGCCGAATGTACTACTTTCTGTCACTGGTGAAGAGAAAGAAAGGCCCATTCACTATGTATATGAAGAAAGGTATCGCGTCTGTTTAAAATGAGCATACCAGTGAACCGTCTACGGTTATGGCTTGATTTTCGATAATCCTTGAATATGAGATATGCCAATCAGCAAGAATGCGTATGAACACAAAGTGCAGTAACTTAAAGCTATAGTTCTGTGCTTTCGCAAAGTATCACATGACTAGTTGCCTTGGATAGCAGGAAAAAATATTGCTTTGTCTTTTCGGTATTTATAGGCACCGCAGGATGCATGTAGTAAGCTACCACAACAACTTGAGGCCACAGTTCCCTCGATAAAACAAAAATTATCTAGTTTATAACAAACTTTATTTCTCATAGGAAAAAGCTAGTTTCACGTGACTACAAAAGCATTCTTTTGGCAGTTGCTTAAGCGAGAACCTTTTTTTTCTTTTTAGAACTACCATGTTATCTCAGGTGCATCAGTCTAATTTATTTATTTATTTATTTATTTATTTATTTATTTATTTATTTATTTATTTATTTATTTATTTATTTATTTATTTATTTATTTATTTATTGCAGTGCGCCCTTCGCGGGTCTTCCATCACAGAAGACGTATTTGTCAACGACAATGCAGACCTTGACGCCATATTCCTTTTGACTCGATACCTTGCGCACTCGGCTACGATAACGACCTGCTTGTTCTAAAGAGCTCATGACAATTTTCTAAAGAAGGCCGGACATGAAAATATGACTCAAGTCATTCTAAATTTCGCTCTCAAGCTTTCCCGCATAGCACAAGGCCGCAGACGCAGCGGCATAATGCATCGCGGAGAAGCTAGCTTGCAGGTTTTGTAGATACGATTTGCTGACAGCGAGACGTCTCAAGTATTTTCAACTTAGTCATGTAGGAAGTCTCTCGATTATGAAGTCAATAATCACTTGGCGTCGCAGTTTCTGCAGGTGTACGCGCCATATTCGCACCCCTAACAAATGCAGAAGAAAAATAAGACGAACGCAGATCCAACACACACATTGGAATTCTATGTGAAGCGACGATGACCCAAAAAGCAAAAGTGCCACTGGTAGTCCCTCCATATTGTCGAGTTGGCCATCTTGTCGGCTCTGATTAGCCCAGAGGATTGCTACGGCCTCTCCCATTGGCTCAAAACGCCGACATTGGAGAACTTCACAATGTCTAGAATAGCACCCAACAAAGCCTTTTTGTTAAAATTACTGATAGCTTAACTTCGAAGGCCATGTATGAGAACGTTTTTGATATGCCTGAGTCTCTTTCGAGCGCATTGACCTTTAACGAGATAATTCTGCTGATGCACCTGAAATATTTTTGAGGTTTGCGCATGGGGTATGTGTTACGATCGGCCAGCAGGGGAAGTGACCTCGCAGCCTATCCTGCCCTACTGTGGCGAATCGCTTCGTGAAGCTAACAATGCGTCCCCTCGGACAGATCGGCGGCGACACCAAGGCCAGACACGTTTGGCGAATGGAGTGTTGATGGACGGTACACTGCCACCGTCCCCGACGATGGGAGCAAGAAACTACTCGAAAAGGGCGTTATACGCCGTTTCATTACGACCAGTGCCAACCGCCAAGGTCGTTTGACAAACGCTCCAGCTAATTGCTGGGTCATCCCAGAAAACAAGACGGGCCAGTTTCAGTCAAGCGCGACAATCCCTGTCTACTATAGCTGTCTACTAGACGCCACTCCTTTTTGTGTGTTCAGTGGACAAAAGTGCCGGAGTGATTATGAGCACCCTCGTCCTCAACGCGTATCCTTCGCTGACTTTGGACGCTCCGATTGGACGACGGTGTGACGGCAGATTTCACTGGCCTAGGGATCCATGGAGGTCAGAGGGGATTTAGGCGGACTTTTTCGGTTCCTCAGGGGTGCTTCCATTCAGTCATGCTTCTCTATACTCATGTAGATATTGTAAATAAACCTAATACTCTTAGCTCTCGATGAGAACATGTTCCTCCCTTCAACAGCGTCCTTAGATTGGATGAGTCGGACGACGGCATGGGCCAGCTACCCCTTTTGACATGCGCAACCCCAACTCTTACAATACGCAGCTCGCTGAAAATCGTAATTATAATTTCACTACCATGTTTTACTGCAGCTTATCTATAAGGGTTATAAAAGCCTGTTTCTGCAGCCTGTTTCTAATATTTCTAAATATTTTTAAAACAAATTTCCAACAGACAGAATTAATTGGTGCCTTATATAAAATTACATTATTACGACCTCGAACTGCACATTAGGTGTCGAGAAATGAATGAAACGCTAGGCAGACAGCAAATAGCACTGGCAACAAATCCGCGGTGAATTTACTCGTATGACATTGCGTCAACGCGTTTGAGACCTATTCGAAAGTTTGCGCAGAGACTTTCTCGCGGAGTTTCGAATGTCGTCTGTCGACGCGCTCGGCCAATCTTTGTTCGAGCACTTTTCGCAGTGTCGCACAGAGGGCAGCACCGTCGCCCCGGGGCAGAAACTCGTTTTCCGCGCGTTGTTCGCACCACTTTTAGCGAGCGGCATTATTCCTTCGACGGCGCTCATAGAGAGATCATCTACAGCGCAGCACGATGCTGAGTGGTAAAAAAACTGCTGCTACGGTGCCAGTGGAAACCTCTGCGGTTTTGTGGACCGAGTGACGTGAACTGGCCCATCGGATGGGCTTCTGGAGACAAGCGTTCGCTCTGTCGATGTCAGCTGGGACGACTGCAGCGCCACCTTGAGAAGGTAAGGGCCCGTACATGGTCGCTCCGCACGTCCGTTCCGCCCTCGTCCGGTCGCGTGCGGATAGCTCTCTACTGGCGAGCGAGGAGCGGACGCAAGTTTCCCGTCCGGCCGCCTGCTCGTCTCTCATTGGCTGGTCCGAGGCGGATAGTTCGGCTGTCGTCACAGCAAACATGGCGCGTGCTCGAAGCGAAGCGAAGCAGAGACGCAAGGCCTAGGCTACAGCCGCGTCAGAAACAAGTCTATTTTTTTCTCCTTTTTGTGATTTTTACCAGAGATATGTGGCACCCACGGAGATAGTCATCGGAAGAAGCAAGCCGGTGTACGCTTCCAGACCTCATCAGTGCGTGCGATCGCCAACAGAAACAGACGGAGCGCAGGAAGTGTGTGTTGTGTTTACGAGAGCGTCGGAAGAAATATTTCAAGCCGTCGACTTCGTGATTTCTTGTGCCATGCTTCGCGTGTGCGTCGCAGACGCGAACTCCATCACATACACGTGCATTCTGAGCAGCACACACGTTCAAGTCGTGGCGAAATAAGTAGCGTCCGATTTGCGCACCCAGTGTACACGTTTGGTTTCTGCTCTGTGTATGCCGATCGTTGCCGCGGTGTGGTGAACGCCAGCCCTTCGCAACTTACCAAAAGTAACGATACGATCAGTAGCGATAAGTTTTTATCGCCTAGTTATCGCTGCCATTCTGCGTGTGCTGTACTGCGTATGAGCCGTTTTGCCGGCTGCGATGCGCCGTGGTGACCGCGACGTTCGAGCTGTGCTCTTGCCGTTATGAAGTGCGTTTGCGAGCTACAAATCATGATATATATGTGCGATGTGTTGCAGCGTTACTGGGTGTAGAAGTGGTCGTACTACGCGATGTTCGTGTGCTCAGAAGTGAGCTGAGCATAAGTGTTGCCGATTGCGTTTTCTTATGTAGTCCGATAGAGAAGCCCTATCACACCGGCCTTTTCTGCTTCGTACATCTATCGTTTGTTTCAAAAGTTGTTACTGCACGGTTAAAGATGCTTCTATCGGTGGGGGGAAATTAGGGAACAACATTATAATTGCATACGTCAAGACGTTCAGCGCTGTCGTGAAATGTGGACGCGCTAGGTGTCATGAATGCAATTAAAATTTCCCGAGACAGTATTAAGAGAACGGTTAAAAAAGAAAACATATGAGAAGGTAAGCACAGCAGCTTGTGAACCCGCTCCTATAATACCTCGACCCGCGTCTGTTTGTAAATGTATGTTTTCTTGCGTTTGTCAATTTTTTTTCTATTTCCCAGATTTCTTTACGTTGGAGTTCTTCTTAGTTCTCGCATTTGTGTGTGAATACGTGCCTGTTTCCATGCGTGCTTGCGCTTACCATTATATCTGTCCTTTTATATTATATTAGCATTTGCTTTTGCTAGTTTTCTTTCAGGAAAGTCATTAGACATTTTCATAAACCAATCTCATTCAAAGCACTAACTCATGTACACGGCAGGGCAGGCCTCTTCCATCTCATTAAAACCTTTCTCACTGGTCTACCTCGTCTTCTCAGTCTGCCTACTCGCTGTGTTTTCTGTCCTTGCTTCTTGTGTTGTTGCTGCAGTGTGATTAACCAACTTGCTCAAAACAGATTTTCATCGCTTATGAAAACAGAAAGGTTTAGAGATAGATTTTCTTAAAAGCGTCATGGGGGTTGCACAGCAACTTAGCCTCTTACCTCAGTTCATGTTTATGCATCAGTGCATGTGGCAGCTCGCCAGAAGTGCACATGAAAGGGTGCCATATTGTGAAACTACACCTTGCTATGCTGTTGCATTTTTCATGCAATCAGTCTTAGTAAACGGATGGTTTCGCTGCCCATCACATATGATGGCAAAAAAGTTCAACACGAATAACATTGTGCAGTGGGGTGTCATTTCCTGTCTGATACTTTTGTCGTTGCAAAGACATTTTTCAGTAAATGGAGCCCAGCAAAGCAGTGCACTGATAGCTTTTGCAACTTTCACCATTTATTACTTCACAAATGTCATTGTTTGAACCTGGCCGTCGATCACTATGCCGATGGCTTGTGAATTAAATAATTGCCTCAATAAAACACATTCAACTTCACTCAGAATTTTTTAGTACAAACAATGCTAGCAAAGCTATTCAGGGTGAATAATTGTGCTTACATTGGTGTTACTTGCCGTGAGATAAACAAATACAACAATGGCTGCGACATGACTGTGATTTGACGTGCAGACTGCTAATGGTGCATTTCAAGCGTGCCCTCGACTACTGCTATTAATAGTTGCCCGACTGAGTATTTTGGGCCTAACTAAGCTAATGATGTTTGATAATTGTTCTCCTATTCACATTACTTGCCTGGGCCAGGTAACCAAAATAATGCCACCACATGAATGTGTGTTTGCATGCAAGCTGCCAACAGTGGCTGTCATTTTCTCATTGAGTGCTGCCGTTTCACAAACAGTGGCGACGACTTGACTGCGCTTTGACGTGCAGACTGCTAATGGTGCCTTTCAAGCGTGCCCTCGACTACTGCTATGAATAGTTACCCGACTGAGTATTTTGGGCCTAACTAAGCTAATGATGTTTGATAATTGTTCTCCTATTCGCATTACTTGCCTGGGCCAGGTAACCAAAATAAACAATGCCACCACATGAATGTGTGTTTGCATGCAAGCTGCCAGCAGTGGCTGTCATTTTCGCATTGAGTGCTGCCGTTTCACCAACAGTGGCGACGACTTGACTGCGCTTTGACGTGCAGACTGCTAATGGTGCCTTTCAAGCGTGCCCTCGACTACTGCTATGAATAGTTACCCGACTGAGTATTTCGGGCCTAACTAAGCTAATGATGTTTGATAATTGTTCTCCTATTCGCATTACTTGCCTTGGCCAGGTAACCAAAATATACAATGCCACCACATGAATGTGTGTTTGCATGCAAGCTGCCAACAGTGGCTGTCATTTTCGCATTGAGTGCTGCCGTTTCACCAACAGTGGCGACGACTTGACTGCGCTTTCACATGCAGACTGCTAATGGTGCCTTTCAAGCGTGCCCTTGACTACTGCTATGAATAGTTACCCGACTGAGTATTTTGGGCCTAACTAAGCTAATGATGTTTGATAATTGTTCTCCTATTCGCATTACTTGCCTGGGCCAGGTAACCAAAATAAACAATGCCACCACATGAATGTGTGTTTGCATGCAAGCTGCCAACAGTGGCTGTCATTTTCGCATTGAGTGCTGCCGTTTCACCAACAGTGGCGACGACTTGACTGCGCTTTGACGTGCAGACTGCTAATGATGCCTTTCAAGCGTGCCCTCGACTACTGCTATTAATAGTTACCCGAATTAGTATTTTGGGCCTCACTAAGCGAATGATGTTTCATAATTGTTCTCTTATTCACATTACTTGCCTGGGCCAGGTAACCAAAATAAACAATGCCACCACATGAATGTGTGTTTGCATGCAAACTGCTAAAGTGGCGATCAATTTCGCGTTGACTACTGCTGTTTCACCTACAATGGCTACAACATAGCTGCGGTTTGAAGTGCAGATGCTGAAGGTGCCTTTCAAGCATACCCCGATGACTGTTATTTCATGGTGTACTTGATGTACACAAACGTGTACAGCTATTATAAAAATTAAAATAGCATTACAACATTGGCTCATGTCATTTAGAACATACTCAAAAATTTTTAGAAGTGGAAACAAAGTTTCCACTTACCATATGCTCGTCGGATACAAAGGCTCAACTCTTTGTATCCCAGCTGCAACACATGTTGCCATTAGGAAGAGCTGCACCACAACTTCTGTGCTGTAGTTGGACCCCACTGAAACACGTGTTACATCAGTGCTTTGATACAGCCACACAGATTGCACAACCTGAGGAGCAGTTACCCGCCGTGATTGCTTAGTGGTTGTGGTGTTGGGCTGCTAAGCATGTGGCTACGGGATCGACTGCCAGCCACAGCGGCTGCATGCAGAGGAAGATGATTTACGTATGTAACAGTTACTCATCCCTTGAAATGTGAATGACCCAAACCTTCGCGAGCATATCAGTCGCAACCATCCAGCAGCACAAGTGGGAACACTTGTGCTATCCCAAACGAAAACAAGTAGAATAGTACCACCGTCTCAGCTGGTTTGTTGTGATTACCTTGCCTGCAAGTTTCTTGTTTATATTGGATAGGCTTCCTACTTCCTACAAATAGCTTGTATACATATTTGACCTGCACCACAAAGAGCTGATGTGACAAAAATGTGTACACCGTAGTGTTATGTTGCTTTTCATGGTGTCTCAGTTTACTTAATACAGTTTTGAATTTACAGATTGCTTCACATGTTTATAGCTAAACACCACTGAAAACTACTTGCATTGTGACTGCGAGGTCACAACACGAGGATTTGTGTGGTATCCTTCCTGTTCATCGGTGTGTCCTTGCACTATAAATGTAAAATGTCACACCTGCAAACCTGAGCATCCACCCTTACATTTCAAACACTTTTTTGAATGCTCGGCAGTTATGCTTACAAGCACATTGTGACAGCAAATCCACACCACCTTAATTTAAGTGCGATGTAAAGGATTGTTTGTGCATATCCAAGCTGTTCTAGCGTGCCTGCAGGGATACAGCATTGTCCAGTGGCACCGTATAGTTCAGGCGTAACAGTGAACTAGTAAACAAAACGGCTGATAATACTAAGCTGACCCATATGTAGGAGCATTATTTTATCTAACCCACACGCAAAGTTGCTTTCAGTGTACTGAATAACCGCAGCTTTGATTTACCAAGTTATATTACTGGACACACAGAGCGCTGAAACAAAGTCTGTACAATGGTGAGAAATGTGCCAAGGAATGAAAGATTACTTGTGATGTGTGGATTTGAATAGCAGATGTGAATGCATACCCAATTCACCAGTATGCATGTTTTCTGTTGGAACAATTTTACATTTGGCACAGAGGCTGAGCCACTGCGGCCTCTTGACTGCAAATTTCTGTGCTCTCACAGTGCTAATGGGAGTATCGTTCATTTGGCTACCCAAATAGTGTATAGGTAATAGAGCACTACAATCTTTCAGTTTTACACAGAACACCTTGTGCATTATTCACAAAACTGAACCTAAGGAACTATTCACTGGTTTGTTATGGAAATAAAAAAATGACAATGAATGTTTCCTCGCTTTTTGTGTGGCCCTGTCTTCTGCCCTACGCACCTTCATTTCATTGTCATGTGCATGTTAAAACAGCAACTAAGTAAGAAAGACAAACACAAAACTACTAACTACATCAACCTTTTCACACCACAAGAGGTCACTGAGCTCACTGCTAAGCTACACTTGATAATGTCGGTTTGCTCTCAAATAAATACAGGCACTAGCCAGCTGTTTATGTTATGCTATGCATTTTTCATTTTCCTAAAATATGGCTGTGCATGAGCTAGCAAGGTTGTTACTACATAAATACATAAACAACATGCAGCTCATGCCCAACTAACTCATATAACCTGATTAGAGCTTATTTTTTATAAGTAGAGTAATCAAAATAGAACACGCATGTATGATGCCGACAGTATCAAACAATCTCAAGTCGAACATCCTTGTTTGGTGCCATGGGTGAGAGAGGGAGCATGCCTGTCAAGGTACTGCTTAATTTTGTGTGCTTTGGTAATGTTTGTACATTGTTGAAATGTTAAATTAGGTATGTTAAGTAGTAAGCTGGCAACATATTGGGTAGCCAGGCTGGCAAGAAAGAATGCAATTGTTTGATTTCACTCAAAATAAGTTTTCCTATCAGCAATGTAAATTATATGCTTTCAAATAAGTACTCCCCTTGGAAACATATCTCATGAGTATGCATATATCTGCATAAGGTAACAGCTATAAATACATATTGCTTTAAGCCAGTCATAATGAATTGTAGATTCACTGCTTAACCTTCAATTCCTTGCTGCATGAAGTTAACCACTTATGCATAACTTTTTTTTTTTTGCACACGGTGAGAACTTCAGTCATCGCTGAGCAAATAATTTAAGGAAAAGGCATTCCATGAATCCAACTGCTTTAAGCACTCTCTTAAAATTGGCAGAGTGAAAAAAAAAGCACGAGCAAGCGTGTCAGCAAGCTGTACTCGGAGCCTCACACGCGTGCTCAGTGGTAAAAAGGTGCGTCTTGGCGACCTACGCAAATGCATTCCGCGACAGATGTGCGTGTGTTCCGTATTCTTGCAAGCTGTCACTAGCACTACAGAAACCGCGCCACCGCGCTTCCGGCGACACTATCAGTTTCGCGTGACGTAGAACGCATCACGTTGGATAATTAGAGAGGTTTTGTTCAACCAGCCAAGGCAGCGTGCACTGAAAGTAATCATCCGAGAATACGTCGCGTGCTGCGACGTGATGCGATTGCAATACATCTGTAAAAGGTGGCGCAGATAAGACGACTGTGCAATGTTTCGAAGAAGGATGACGGTGCCAATGCAACACATACGGCTGAAGAACAGAATGTGGCAGCCTAGAGTCGCATTTTCACCGGAACGCGGAAACTTGAAATCAGCTGGCAGCTCTGCGAAAATATGCCAGTGTCGTCTGCTGTCAAAGGTCGTTGCCAACCTTGAACACCTTTGCTCCGCCGAACGGTTGCCAGCTGTCAACAGGCCGCGTCGCCCAATAGGAGTGCGCGTGCGTTCCGGTCGTGCGGATTGAGCGTGCATCGAATTTTGCGACACCTTCCGCCTTTCGGGCTTCCGCACGCGGCCGGGCGAGGGCGGAACGGACGGGCGGAGCGACCATGTACGGGCCCTAAACGTGTACAGCACATCGATTATGTTTTCGGTTTGGCCGACTCCAGCCGCCGCTTGCTTAACCCGAGCGACAGGTGGTTTGGCCGACCGGACTAAGCATTCGCTGTCGCCAACGCGCGAGATCGCGCTGCACGTCGCAGCGAGACACGCGTCAGCTGCTGTTTTTTTCTTTATTGCGCGTGCCTTTTTATTTTTTCGTTGCAGAAGGTGACATACGTACACCAACATACCTCAGTGCACTGTACGCCAGAAGATTAAAAAGAAGAGACATAGACAGAGAGAAAATTAAACAACGGACCAGTCAAGGACGCAACAGGCGCGACAATATTATTACACCTTTCGATATCCAAAACGCCTGCCCCGTACGGCACTTATGCATCAAATAAAAATAAATGCACGGCAGAAACTTGAACGGGCGTGTAGCGAGTGTGAATACGCGATTATGAAGCCGGAGTAGTACAGAAGACACCTGGGGCAATTAAAAGTGCCGGCAGGCATTTCGGACCCTCCGTGCGCAAGAATGAGAATAGAGGCAGCCAAGGATCGCGACAGGACGCTTTGATGCCAAGGGCGTATTCGGGTTTAATAAATTAAGCGCGAATAATTAAACAGCCCGCTACCGCGCGCGCCGTCTGCTGGCCTCGCTTCGTCGCAGAAATAGTCCGTCTGCCGTGCGTGGCAGACGGGCGAGCGAGGCCAGCGCCGTGAGGTCCCAGGGGAGAAAAGAAGGTATAATGCGATGACAGGATTGTGGGGGCGTAAAATAAAATTGAGCGTGATGATGAGCCTGGCAAGTCGATAAAGCGGGGCGCGCAGATGCCCGCGGAGAAGAGGCGAGGAGGATTCATCTACCTGTCGCACACTTCCCTGGTGTCGAGGTTAGCCTCGAAGAATTCAAAATGGCGGCGAATCGATGAGCGTCGCTAAGAGGGAAAGGGGGATAGCTTTAGGGACAGCGAGGAATGATTGTGGGGAAGAAAGGAAGGCAAATGGAAGACGCTGGTTTAAGTTTGACCACGGTTTTTTTTTTTTTTTTTTTTGGCGCGCTGGTACGCCGGCAAGCGATTTTTCCCGCAACATTTAGTTTCCCTGCGGCGGCTCAAGTGGAGTAATGATCCACTGAGGCACGCGTACTCGTGCTTATGGGGCGACGGTTATCTCTTTCCTTTAGCTCGTTTACGGGTATGCAGATGCTGCAGTTTTTCGAGCACGCACTTAAAATTTAAAAAGTTCGAGACAAATGGCACGACTCTGAAGATTGATTCGAGTGGCTGAGCATCTGTACACAGAGCGAAAAGAAAAGGGAGAACGAAAAACGATAGAGACTTATAAAAGGGCTTGTTTCGATTTCTTATAGCTGACCGCACTCCCTGAAAAGGCAATGCTTAAGTCTAGTGCGCTACGTCACGGAGACATTGAACAATTGGTCTTTCGCTTTATGTGGGCCAATATAGTGGAAGAAAAAAATTAGAAAGACGGAAAACAAGGAAGTAAAAAAAAAGACAAACTGTGTGTGAGTTTGCTGCGCGTAAATTATCATAGTGCCCATCATTGCACCATATTAACACATCTATATCGCGGAGAGAGCCTTTAATATGTACCTAAAACCACGTATAACACTGGGAAAATGCTATAATACAAAAATAATACTAATAAACAACTTAGAGGTCCGGCTAGTTAATTGAGAAATTATTAATTTCTACTGTTTTATGACAGGGAGACGAAATTGCACATCAAGAATAAGTGCGGAGTTAATGGCGAGAAATCAGCACAACGTAATGGTAACGGATTTGAATAAGAATATTAAAACGGCAGCAAATCGTTACAACCTGACCAATACGGTCATTTCAAAAAGAGTGTAAGCAAGTGTTCAGCTCGCTAAGCTGAGTACAGTTATGTTCACATTTTTCTATGCTACATTACATGTTACCCTGCACCATCAATAAGTCACAAATATTTCTTATACGACACCTCCTCTCAGTGCAAACGATTAAGGACACTTGTTGAATGCATAATACGACAACGTGATATCGTGCTTTTCACGCTGTTATTATGATGCTGAGCTGCACTTTTACTAATTTTTTAAAACTTAGTTAATCGCCTCCCTTTACGGTCCGTGTAGCGGAAATGCCGTGCCGTGTTATGAAAGTAATGGCATAACTTTTGGTAAGGTTGCCTGGGCAACTAAATTGCATGCAGTCTGGTGTTCCTGTCGCTTCTTCCTTCTTTAAGAATTCCATAATACACTGAAGAATTTGCCGACTTCGCTGATGATTAGCACGCGAAATGCAGCACATCGAAAATTGGTGCAAAAAAAAGAAAGAGAATGAGGCGGAGGCGGTGGCACGGCAGTATCGTGTCATTTTAGTTTCATTAAAATGAGAAAAATGTAACAGTGGCGACACATAACGCTTCCTTGTCTTCTGCCGGTATTGAAAAAAAAAGGAAAAAAGGAAGGACGTAAAGACGTGTCTACCAAAGTCGACGCGAACGAAGACAAGGTTGACGTATATAGTATATGTATCTATATGTACTGAAATTGGGGCATTAAAGATGATGCAATGTTGCATAATTCCATGATATTGTTTGCATCACTTGGATTATTTTCTTCGTTTTCTTTTTAGACCTTACATTTTTCCCGGACCCTCTATTACTTTTTATTCAAGTGGAGTTTCTTCACTCGCTGTTTATTTTTTGTTTTGTTTACGCACATGTACCACAGAGAAAGACATTCATGTACGTCGAAGTTGTCTTCTTTCGCGTCGAATTTGGTTGACACGCCTTTCTTTTATTTATTTTTTTGCCATGAGGCCAGGTGGGGCCAAGGTAGTGCAACTTATGGTGCAATTTGGTTGAATTTCGACTATACTGGCGCTAATCACGCCCGTGCAGTTAACATCACATACTCTGAGACTAACCCTCACTTCTCATCTCATTGAGACGTATACACTTTGATGCCCTTTGTGACTCGCTACGACGCTCTGGAGGCGTGAAATTTGGCTCGTTGTTCGACCCCGAGGCCAGAGAGATACCCAGATCCCACATACGCCAAACCCATGCGATGTCGCTGTAGAAGACCTTGTTTTCAAAGAGTACTGATCTAAAGGTTCTTCCGGTGGCATTCGCAATGAAGATCATGCTGCATGTTGCACCTAAGTAACAGCGCCGGTCCGTAGAAATCAGCGCAAGAATTTAACATTTATTTATTTGCTTTGCAGGCGGCTGCCGGACATTCCAAAGGGCTAAAATGTAAGTGGCACATTTCGTCATTGTTTCCCACGTTTCATTAAAAGACCGCCGCGCGTCCCACGCGAAGGGAATTTCTCTTACGTAAGAGCGTGTCTTCATTCGCTTGCGCGAGGCGCTCACTGCCACTCATGACAGCGATTCGCGTGATAACGAGAAGATGGCCGAGGCGATGACCAATAGCATATGCATACGCATATGCAATAGCATATGCAATTAGGAGAAGTTTTGTGACTACGAGCCCACGCGTTTGAAATAGGGCCGCTCTCGTGAGTCTTATCTCGCGTAAGAGCAGCTCATTAATGGCTGGCGCCTCAGACGTCGTTCCGTTGGCCACCGCGATCGCCCCGGAGATTGGCACTGGCCGATCGCGGGCAATCGCGGAGCAAACATATACGAAGTAAACTTATGCGAACTTCTACGAGCAAACTTATATGAACCTATAAGAAAAGCTTCGTGATTTAAGCCTCCCTAGTCTTCTAAGACACACAGAAAAGGTGGGTTCAAAACAACTGGATAACTCTTTTTCCTCAGGGGTGATAGCCTCTACAATGGCGGGTGCGAACCTCTGAGCCGTTTCCAAGGTCATTGCATAGATGGCGGGAAGGCTAGGAGCTATATATATAATCCTATATGTTTCAAGGTATAGGAAACCATAACCACCACTATACGCATAGCTGCCCTATAACGTGTTCGCGAAAACTTGCTTCACCACAATGCTAAGCCTTATGGGGTGAAAGCTGCTTCTGCGATTCCGTCCGTTAGGGTATATTGGAAATTATATTTTATATTTACGTATTTACGTATTTACGTATTTATATATTTACGTATTTACGTCCCTATTTTTATGTTTACGTATACGTTTAGCCGGGTGCGTAGACATGCCGATGGTAAAACTCATTATAAATAAATAATAGCAAATATTAGAACGATGGCCTCTAGATTGGCACGACAGCGATTGAACTATCAGAATTTTTTTTTATATGTGATAAAGCAATCCAGAAAACAAAACAAGAACAAAGGACTACGAGAATTGAAGGCAGCTCTAGACACGTCCATTAAAAAAGCCAGGGCTTTTTTATGCGAACATATATACGATACACACAAAAGAACGAAATCATGAAAGAAAACGAAACAAATCTCTAAAATGGTTAGGTTTTCTGAAGACAGCGTTCATTATTCGCAGCTTATTCCTTAGCCCGAATTCTACCAACATCTCTCCTCTAGTGTTTCTAGAATCGACGCCGTAGTTGCCAAATGCTTGTTCACCGGCCTGCCCTTTTCCCGCTTTTGCATTGAAGTCGCCCATACTACAGTATACTGAGTTTGTACTTTTCTCATGGCTAATTCCCCATCTTCATAAAACTGATCTGCTTCACCATCATCATGACTGGAGGTTGGAGCGCAGGCTTGTACCAGCTTTAATCTATACCTTTTATTAATTTTTATTACGACTACTGCTACCCTCTCATTAATGCTGTAGAATTCGTCAATGTTGCCCGCTATGTCCTTATGTATTAGGAATCCTACCCTGTATTGCTCCTTATCTGGGAGTCGTCTACAGCAGAACACGTGGCCTTCAGTCAGCGCTGTATAAGCACCACCAGTTCTTCTAATCTCACTAAGGCCAATGATATCCCAAACAATGGCTGACAGTTCCTCAAAAAGTCCTGCTAAGCTAGCTACACTCGAGAGAGTTCGGGTTTAACTGTTGCCAGGGTGAGTCTCCATTGGCGGCCCGTCCAGATCCAGAGATTCTTAGCACACTCTGCTGCGTTACAGGTCTGACCGCCGCCTTGGTAAGGTGCTCTGCGGTTTCTGGGGGCTGAGGGCTATGGGTTATTTGGAGGAACCATGGAGGAGGTAGTGGCCGAATACTGCACCAGGGAAGCCAATTCCTGTTATGGCGAGGGAGTGTCTTTGTTGTTTAGTGGGTCCTTCTAATTGGATTAGTGTAGCCCCACTGGTTCTCGGCGTTTTTGCCAGTGTCAGGCGCCACTCCAAGTTTGGAGATGTAGAGTACTGGAGGAGGTGAATTCGAGATTAGCACCTTCAGAATAAAAAAAAAAGAAGAGAAAAAAAGAAGGAAGAAAACTCGAAGATTCGAACTCCTGACTAAGACAACCGAGCATACAAGCTAGCTCAGTCAGATAACCCTGCAGGCTGTGAGGCCTCCTTATGGCAGAGAATTTCAACTTAGAGGATCTTACATGCCTAAAAACGCCCTTGATTTATCTGTATTGACGGGTTTGGTAGACGGGTATCACAATGTAGATTTATTTCTAAATGGTTCTAACCTCGTAGTTCCGGAATCTCACGTACGCAGACGACCGTGAACGCGGTTACGTATACGAGACGTTTCGACGACCTCGAACACCACTCAAAACGAGTAGGGGGCAAAATAGTGGTGCACGGAACTGGTCGCTTCATTCACCAGAAAGGAGACGAGACATGGGGCACATTCATCTTGTGCTGCGTCGAAGGCCGAGCCATCGAGAGTGGATAAGCAGCACTGCCATATACCTAAATATGCACGGAAAATCTCGTTCACGAAGAAATCCGAAGACTCCGACACATGTCCCACGTGGCAGAAAATCAGGCGTGATGAAGCGATGGTACCAGAAATGGCCGACGGCGCAAGGAGTAAAAGCACGTCAGAAAATCCTAGGATTGACGTCGAATTTCTCAGGGAGGTTCCTGCAAACAAAGCAAATTAATGGCTCTGAAAAGAAAATTTGGCACATCTGTGTCTGGGTGGGAATCGAACCCGGGCTTCCGGAGTGCGAGACGAACACGCTTCCCCGACGCCACGGTTCTGGCTGACTGAAGGTGTGCGTGGTGAGTGCATCATTGCACACGTCACGTCGTAGCCATCTGGCTGCAACGTTACAGTGACTTAAAGTAAGGTGACCTAATATGGAGTAAAGTGAATAAAGGCGAAGTGAATGAGTGTGAATTAAAGTGGATCAAGGTTGATTAAAGTGGATTAAGGTTGGTACAAATAAGAGCAGGTTGGATTAAGGTTGGTACAAGTAAGAGCAAGGCGGATTAAGGTGGAGTTGTGAAGGGCACGTGACAATGTACGACGTCACATATCATGAACGCAACAATTTAATTAAGTAAGTCATAATGCATTCGCATTCAAATCACGGACGTCGGGATACTTAAGTGACTGTCAATTTTATTGAACAAGCAAAAAATAAGAACCCGGAGCCATTTGATACTGGCGTCTTCGAAAAAAGTAGGCTGTTCATTAGCAAATAAAACGAAGGTCAAGGCTCCCTTTCTTTAATATCGCGACAGTAATGTTCAAGAAAGGGCAGTTCGACCTTCACTTTCATTTTAAATGTCGCACCTGCGAATATGTAACAATTAGCTGAAGTGTGTTACCTAAAACATTAGTGCTGGAGTAAACGCAGCTATTGACGCCTGTACGTTCAGCAAAGAACGCTCACTGCTATCGCGTTTGAATCTGGTTGAACACTGCCTCACAACATGACGCTAGCGGTGCTGCGGCCGCTGGCAAGCGTCTCGGGATCGCGTTAACTGTAGTAATCGTTGTAACACCAGGCTCAAGCTTTCAAGCAATGACCATTCGCTTTGGCGCCACGTAAATTTTGCAGCGACAAAAACGTCCACCAGCGACAACGTAAAAAGGTATCTCGCCGGCGCTCAAGCGCTGCGACCTTGTTACCTAACAGCCACTACAAAACTGCCAGGCGCGGGAAACAACCCCATCGGAATAATTAATTTATACTGCGCTTAAATATCCATTGCTTCCATTGTTTTGCGTCTTATTGCTGTCTTTGTCGCTATAGAGGCAACAGCTGCTTTCATCATGGCTTTATTCAAGGCGCAAGCCTTTCGTTCCGGTTAAGGTTCTCTTTATAGCCCGAGTAGAGAGGAATTGATTGCTCCATGTACGTAACGTAACTCTTCTCGTTGAAGTAAATCGGCGATTCTTTTCGCCATCATGACGCGCAGATAAGACTTGATTTAGTTCGCACTTTCTATATACACGAGTTATAAGGATAGAACGAAGATATTGCGCCTGCAAAGCTTAATTAGCTTCAATTTGTTCCATGCTCTCAAAAGCTTTCGTCCAAGGAGAGCTCGGAAAGCCTGAAAGCGATATTTGTAGACAGGAAACAAAAAGTGAAAAAAAAAGTATTGCACGGGCTAAATGGTGTCGCGACTGCTGATGTTGTTCTTCGTTCAGTATTTATTTATTTATTTATTTACGAAAAATATTAATATTTAAGAAAATATTAAGTTGCCATCATCATCTGACATCGATGACATTAACTTTAAACAACTAAAAAACACGAAACACATTTCTGCAGAATTTCTATATTATTTTCACAGTCGCTTGCCACAGGCACCATACCAGACGAGTGGAAGATGGGGAAGGTTACTCCAGTCTACAAATCGGGCAACAAAAATTCTCCCCTAAGTTACCGCCCCATCTCATTGACAAAAGTTCCCTGCAAGATCATGGAGCATGTAATCTACTCTCATATTATGAACTTTCTAGACGCGCTAACATTTGCACTATTTCTTCATGATGTTCATGCTAATCTTGACCGTGACATACAAACAGACGTCATATTTTTGGATAAAGCGAAAGCGTTTGACAAAATCGCTCATCAACGCCTATTACTAAAACTTTCTTGTTTGCATTTGCATCCTGATATCCTAAAATGGCTTGAGCAATTTTTAGCTAACCACTCACAGTATGTCTCATTTGATTACCACGCTTCAAACATTACACTCGTCACATCAGGCGTACCACAGGGGTCCGTCCTTGGCCCCCTTCTTTTCTTAATTTATATTAACGACTTACCCTTGCATATGTCCTGCCACATCCGTATGTTTGCCTATGACTGCGTTATTTACCGCGCAATCAATACCATCACTGACCAAATAACTCTTCAATCCGACCTTAACCGGGTACAAGAATGGTGTGATGTTTGGCTGATGGCACTCAACTCTAATAAATGCAAACTTGTCTCGTTTACCCGTCGTCATCACACTCTACGCTTTTCTTATCGGATTGGTGACGTCACCGTGGAATCCTACAAATACCCAGGTATCACCTTGACTAATGATCTAACCTGGAATGCGCATGTTATTGATGTTATTTCATCGGCTAACAAGACATTGGGCTTTCTAAGACGTCACCTTCGCCTCGCTCCATTGCGTGTAAAACTGTTAGCCTACAGATCATTGGTAAGAACGAAATTCGAATACGCATCTGCGATCTGGGATCCGCATCAAGCATATCTCGCCAACGCCCTCGAGGCAGTTCAAGATCGCGCTACCAGGTACATTCATTCCACATACTCTTACAACGTCGGCATATCACCTTTAAAAAAAAAAATCTTCCTTATCGCTTCTATCAATTCGTCGCCGCATTGCCACCCTTTCCCTCTTCCACAGGTTCTACTATTCGACGCTCAATCGACCGCCATGCATTGTTCCCCCAACGCGCCGGTCACGACGCATTGGCCATCCCCAGCAAGTAGCACAACCACATTCACGCACAAATACATTTTCAGCCCCATTTTTCTACCAAGCATCTAAAGACTGGAATAGACTTCCTCATCAAATCGCTGCCATCACCTGCTCTTCACAATTTGTTCAACATGTAACAACATTTTATTTACAGAATTGAATGCATTATAACACTTGTTTGTATATGTTGCATTCCCGCCCCTTACGTAACACCCCTAATACGGGGTGTTTAAGGAAATAAAATGAAATTTATTTACTTATTTGTACATTTGAATGAAATTTCATTTTGTGTCAGACGAACGATGGCCCTTTAAGCACTAGCAGAAGAGAGAGAGAGACGCAGAGCAAGAAAAGGCGGAGGATGTCAGTCAGACGAGCGTCCGGTTTGCTACCCTACATTGAGGCTAAGGAAAAGAGGGGAATAGAAAAAGGAAAAAGAGTGAGCAAATGGACACAGCGTGAGCGCGCAAGCATGCGTAGGAGGTGAATTTTATTAAGCATTCTTATTTCCTACAGTTCTTTCGTTCATCAAAATCGATCAGTTCGTTCTACAGAGGGAGACAAACATTCCCAACCACAGAGCGGGAAACGTTCAGACAAAAACAGAGTTCGACTACGTGCCCGATTCGCACTATACTGTCTGCTCTGTCCGGAACCTTTGTTCGTCGCAAGGTGCTACAGTTCCCATGTGCTGAACAATTAATTGGCCCCACCAAAATTGCACGAACGGCTCCTAGGAATCGAAGATATGTGGAAGATGGCAGAAGAACGCATTTCACAGATACTCCGAGCGTTATTTCGCCGGATGACCCAATCGTTAGCTAGCTCAAGACGAGTTAATTGACTTCTAGAGAAATCCAAAAGCTTTCAAATAAGAAGAGGCGTACGACATCACGTTTGGCGCACCCCAGCTGGCAACCGTTGATAAGAACAACCCTGCTCACCTGTGCCACGTGACAGAGGGACGCGTGCATCTGTCACTTTGTGTGTGCAGATTTTTTTTTTTATTGAAGCGAATAATAAGAAAGGTTGAAGCCTTTATGGCGGCACCGGCTACTCCTTGTCCCTTAGCAACGGAAACAAATAGGCGCAAGAAGGGAGAATAATGTCACAAAATATGGTTCTCATTAGAACACCAGAACAATAAAAGCTATACAGTTAAACCAGCACATGAATCGCAAAGTCTTGTGCATGAGTTCGTTACGCATACGCATATATAAAGTCAAATATCTCGAACAGCCAAAACACAGGACACGTGCAATTACACTGCAAGCACAGAACACAATTACACATAGCGTAAAAGTTATGATCATCACATAACTCAATTTTGAACCCAGAATAACATCTATATCACTCATTTAGCTTATTAGGATAAACTGAAATTTAATATTTCTCCAAAATGTTCGTGTCCTTTTTTAGAGTGAATGGTCTCCTGTCTAAAAGCAACAAATTTGCTTGCAATACCCTTTGTGGTGGGTCATATTTAGTGCGCTAGAGAAGGAGATGATGCACATCTTCGTCTGGATGCCACAAGAACACTGCAGACTAGAGGCACGTTTTATCCTGCATAAAAGGTGTCTCGTAATGAAATCTTGTTTAACTAATTTCATACTCTGTGACGTTTTGGTTGGTTGATGAGGTTTACCGCCCGAAGCAGAAGAGGGATTAATTACGAGAGACGCAGTAGTGGAGGGTTGCGAATCAAGAGAGTGCCAGGGGTTCTTTAACGTGCGCCAGGGGCACGGCAATCGAGCGTTTTTTTCTTCTTTTCTTTCCCGCCCTCGTCATGCAACGACCGCGGCTGGAATTTGAACCCGCGACCTCCATGTTCAGCAGCAGAACGCCATATCCACTGATTCACTGCGGCTGGTACTCTGTACATATACTAAAGCAGACAAAACGTCATGCTCTGGTTAACAGTTCCGTGCTCTGCACTCTAGCCACACCCCCTTTCTTCTACGCTGCCGATGTGAAGGACGTTCAATAAAAGGACAATTGCTTCTATCTTGACTTTGAATGGAAGGAAGCGCATACGGCTCAGAACTGATGCTGCTACGAGATCAGAGCTCCAGACATGCTTTGTTACGCTATAACATGACATTATCAACAATGAGAGTCGAAATACGAGAGATGACCCGCACGACAGCGTCTGGCTTGTACAGCGGGTCATAATTCGTGACCTGCACATCGCAGAAACCCGACACGGCGTTCTTCGGCCGCCTTTCTCATCGCATATCCGTATCGCGAACGCAGGCTTCCCGAGGCCCCATCAACGTTGTGCAAACAAAGCAGAAACAAATCGATCGAACAGAGCGCCCACAACAGAGGGAGAGGCTGGGCGTCGATCGAACGTCGCACATGGCCCGCGTGGCGTGTTGAGGCTGTTCCTTGTGCCTCATATTACACCGGGTGCGCGTCATCATCATGCTGCTGCTTGCGCCTCTGTTGAGAACTCAAACTTACATCTCAGCCGCATCGCTGGGTCCGACCGCTGCAGGCTGAAATCGATGACGGTTGTCTTTGCACAACAACGACAAAGCTATATGAGCTGGCTCTGCAAGCAAACCTCTCCGCTCTCATCTTGTTAACCCCGAACCTTCCTTCCTTCTCCACCTCTCTCTGAAGCATTGATTATAGATGGAGCACCAGGCTACGGATCTGGGCCGGTATTCACAGAAACTTCTTAAGAGGAAGCTTTAGCTACGGTGCTCCTATCTAAATACACGTAAAAGGAAAATTCTCTTTTCTCGGCATCCATGGCACCAAATTTGACGATGTTTGTTGCATTTGAAACAAGAACTTAAAATCTAGCGACTGTTGGTTTCCAATTTTCGATTTAGATTGTTAATTTTTTAATACAAGCTGGCAAAAATCGAAAAGTTTCAAAAAACGAAACCATCAAGTTTACAACTCTCTCACTCAGCAAGCAAAAATGATATCACAATTCTGTGAATTGCATCTGATAGCACATCTAAATCGGACAAAATTGATGTTTGACATGAATTAAAAAAATTGAGTAATATGTAAATACAGCTTTTGCAGAACCCTTGCACACAATGTAACAAATTCACGTAAGATATAAATTGACATCTCGAATGTGTCCGCTTTGTATGATCTAATGAATGCCATTTACAAAACCGCGATATGTGTTTTTGATGCAGAGCTATTAATTTATAAATTTGGTGCATCTATATTTTTCGAACTTTCAAATTTTCGAAAATCCTTTTCATAAAATTCAGGCCTAGTGTCATAAATCAGACACTAGACTTTAACATTCTCCCTCAAATACAACAGATATTATTAAAATTGGTCTAGCGGTTATCTCAAAAAAGCGTTTTCGCGTTTTACGTGTATTTGAATAGGCCGCGTCGGAGTTGGGCCCGAGCTAAAGCTTCCGCTTAAGCTAGAACATTTTGTAAAAGAGTGCCAGCTAATCGCGATGTAGGCCATAATATTAGCGAAGGCGGACGGCCAATGGCTAACTACACTTACGAACGAAAACTTTTGTGAATTCGGCCGTAGCTACAGTGGGATTGGTCTCCACCTCGGCAAATTGTTTGTTCATCCACTTTCATTTCCATTAATTTATCATTTCTTTATCTAATTAGTACGTACAAATAATTTCCCCTATGTTGTCCTTGGTGTGCTTACTGGCTTCTTACAATACATACATACATACATACATACATACATACATACATACATACATACATACATACATACATACATACATACATACATACATACATACATACATACATACATACATACATACATACATACAACTGTCATTACAGGGACATGAAATTTACCTCCTATATTTCTTTTCTGCGGTTTTTATTATTATTTCTGCTAAATTTATTATTTCGGGGCGTTCTACTCCAGCGGCGGCTGCGTATGCCGCGGCCGCGCGGGCTATATATGTTGAAAGCGATCTTCGATGGGAGCAGGGTGCACCGGTTACTGATAGCTTTGCGTGCGCTGTGTTCTAGCCGCTTAGTTCGCGTTGATGAGAGAGGCAGCACGAAGGTCAATTCGCTCGCTGCTGCTGCCGTGCTTCTTCACTCCAGCGTTTCGACAGCGAGTTTCCGCGGTCATCGGGCGAGATGTGTTCATGTTTGCTTCAGCGCGCACAACACCATGCTTGTTAATTTAGTTAGTAAGCGAATGCTCACACGTTTATACGGCCGATAAAGCTACTGTCCTTACATCGTATAGCTGTCTACTAATTTGCTATCGCAATCAATGCTTCGCCTTTCCGGCGAAACTGCGACTATATATACGAAAGCGTCAAAAGGCCCATTGAGCGAAAAAGCCGGCGTCTGTAGTCTGTAGCAGCGAAACGGCACTTAAGCTCCCACTGGCTGTGACGCCACGTCACGAGCGCGCCTTGATGGAGCAGAGCAGGCGAAAGGGTACACTTGCTTTAACGCTAGCGCGCCAGGCGTTGCGTCAGGGGAGAGGGCATCGTCGAGACGCCACGAAACCCTCGCTCTCGGAAGCAGGCGCGCGGTGCGTATCTCTCTCTTTCTCTCACCCCCCCGGGCTTAGGTGCTGCGCGCGCCTGCCAGCATTGGTGGATGCTGCTGCTTCCTCGGTCTCTGGTCGCGCAGGACGTCGGTGGCATGCGGCGTTGGCACCGCATGCTGCTGCTGCTTGCTGGCTCGGGCAGCATGTACGGCTATGGCACATTACTCGCAGCGCAAAACTCGAAGGACCACTCAGCGGCGTTTATTTGGACATCCATGCTTTCGCATGCACTACTCATAAGTGCGCACGTGTCGTCGGATTTTCTTAATCGATTATGTGATTGATGGGTTTTAATGGCGCAATGGCATCTTTGGCCAAAGAGCGCCAAGTCTATTTTAATAGATTATAGTTGCTAGGTTTGACGGACGCGCCGCAGTGAAGGGACATAATTTTGACCACCTGGCGTTCCTTAACCTGAACGTTAATCTAAGGCATATGCCGCAAAACGCATCTTGTGCGTTTTGATCGAGCGGCCGTGCCTTAGATTTACGCGCGTCTTTGAATACTGCCCCATTGGAACGCGACTACAATCGCGGCCAGGAGTCGAACTCGCCATCTCGTGCTCAGCTGCAAAGTGCCAATGGCCGTGGAAGGCGTTTACTAAGTTGGAATTTCAAGAAATTAAACATGTCTTTTTTCATTTTCAATGTTCTAAAACCAGAAAACAGACAAAGACAGAAACACACGAGCATGTGCTGTACATATATGATGCCCTACCCCGGTACGCAAGCCGGCATTCTTATGCGAATCACAAGCGACATGCGCAACTTACGTAAGCAGCAGAATGCCCTGGCAAGCAACGTCCCCCACTAAAATCAGGATATTCTGTACCAGGCACATTGCCTCGTTCGTAACTTTACCTTATCACAAGAACAGCAAGGAACAAAACGTTGTCGAACAAGCTCAACGAGAGGCGGTTCCAGATAGCGGGGATGCAGGTAAATACAGCCGCTGTGACCACGAACAGCAGTTTACTGCTCGGCGTGACTCGGTGCACGTCCACACCTTTGCGCAGGTCGTCGCACGTCCGGTTCTTCCACCGACGGAACCAGAGCCGTGAGCAGCGGCTCCTGGCCATCCAGCAGGCGGCCTCGGCGGCCAGCAGAGGCCAACACCTGTCGCGCGACATGAAGGCCCTGCTCACCAACCTGTCGCCCGCCGAGCGAAGGCTGGTCGCCATCAAGAACAACCTCCAGGTAAGACGTCGGCGATACCTACTTTCGCGGGGCACTTTCCAGGCCAAAAGGTGCTGGGACGAAACAACTAACTCTGCGATAAATTTACCTACAGCTAGTAAGCTTCCAGCAAGTGACGGTAAGCTGCCGTACAGTTAGTTGCCGGGTAACGAATGAGTGACACGCGAAACGTTTTTGCCTTTGTAGCTGATCCTTATTTAATTTTTTTTTTAACCGGGGTTAACTTTATCCACGGTTAAAATTCTTCTCGTATGCGGCTCCACAGCTTGACCTGGCAGATATTCTTTCACAGCAATATACGCTATTAGGACTTTCCCTATATTTTGTTCCTTGCTCAGCCTTGACGGATCAAGTGCTTCATGACTGCTTTCATATTCTATAACTATATATACGGACGGACATGACCCGTAGGCGAGCGGCAAACAGGCTGCAGTTAGGAGACCACTGGCTTATCCGTTACGTCTCGAGGCTTTCAAACAGGCAGTGGACTGCGAGAATACGCAATTACATTGCGATAGGGGGCAGAAATTCAACTTTCTGGCGATCAGGTTTACAGGTGCCATTCGGGGAATCACTGAAACTGAGTGCTAAGCTGACGAGCGTTGGCCCACATACGTCGGCTATTTATATCTTCACTGCGCCCTACAGTGTTCGCAGTGTGAAAAACGGACAGCCGCACTACAGTACTGCGGCACAGGGGGCACGGCTTGCCAGCAAAAGCACGTAAGAAATCTCTGATGGCCGAAGCGCAGCTGTTGAACAGCACGGTCACTACTCCCGACACTCGCCTCTGCTCGCTTGTATCGCGGCCTGCGCTCGACTTTTTTACTTGTCCGGGCACCGGTGTTTAAACAGGCGCGATTGCCGTGAACGGTTAAATGTATATACATAAGCATCTCTGACACTCGATCTCCATTTACCCGTTCTTTCGATTGTTTTTCACCCGTATGAGCAAGGGCGGGAAAAAAAAAAGTGCCTCGGAGATCAGTGTCCGAAACGGTGGCATCTAAGGTCATGAGCTTGACGGTACAGATCATAGATAAAGCTTCCAGAAACCCTTCTGCTCATTACAACTTTGCCAGGGATGCTGCCGAAGAACTTGCATGTACGCACTGCACGAAAGCGTGAAATAGATAAGTTCAAATCTGGTCGCTGACGATCGTATACGGGGTTTGGGCAGGAATCCGCGAAAAGACTAGCAGTGGTGTTGCCCACGTCGAGCCGTCATGCTCGAAGGTAGATAATAAAATGAAAATCGTGCTGTAATTGAAAAAAAAAAATCAAAATTCGTGGATCCGTAACATTACTACGTGAACGGGTTGCCAGCGAAGCTGTTTGGGCTCGTACATGGGCTGCATATATTATGCAATCGTACATTTTTCTTTTCAATATGGCGCTACAATACGCCGACACGAACGACTTCTCAGGATGATACCAGTTTAGCGATATTAATTCCTGAACATTACGGAGAAATGCATAGGCATTCCAGTTACTTTTGTACTTGAATGCATAAAACCACGTTTTGTTAAGAAAGTAACTGGAACGTCAATGCATTTCTCGGCAAAGTTCGCAAATTAATATCTGGAAACTGCAGCCATCCTGAGAATTCGTTCCTAGCAAGCTGGCGGCCTCCCTGTGGCCCTTGCAGATCTCCCTTCTCCTGAACATCATTCCCTCTTCCCAGCTATGACCTAGTCGGGCTTCTTCGCACTTGAACGATTTCGTCACAAACGAGAAGAGCTGAAGCCAACAAATGTGGTTATCAGTGACACTGAGAAAAGCTGAAGCTATATAGACGTTCCCATACGAGTTACGGGAATGTAAAGCGCACTATGAACTTCGGCAGTGCGGTTGACTGTTAGCCCACACGCGTCAGAATCTATACCCGTAGTGCCGTTCATTCGCCCCTTTGAGCGCAGGTCACCCCGGGCCACGCGGTGCCCTTCCGGCGGGTGCGGTCGCAGTCCGTGATGTTCCAGGCTGACCCCAGCCGCCGCAGCCCCGTGCGCGCTCGCTCGCTGTCGGTCAGCGACTTCGGCGAGCGGCCCCGGCTGCAAAGCTTCGGCGCTCCGGGGCGGCTCACGGCGCACGAGGAGGACGCCCGATTCCGGAGGTACACGCGCCAGGTGTACGTCCTGTTCGCGGTGCTGGCCGCCGTCGTCGCGGCCGTCGCCTGCTACACCTTCCAGAGGATCCGACACCGGAAGGACCAGCAGCTGCACGACGCGGCACAGCAGCTGGACTTATGAGCGTCTCCCTACGGCAAGCGGACACGTCCCGACTAGCGGCACTTCTGGAAGCAGATTCGATCGATCGGTAGGTATCCCGGCTACTGCCAGGGAAGCTGGCTGTGCACTTGCGTGGAGCATCAAAGCGATGGTAGCCGAGCGCAGCCGGCGACGCCAGGACCCTTCGGAACTCGGCAGCTAGCGACGTGGCACACCTCAGCTGCTGACAAGAAAGCGGCACGCACTCATGGTTCGTGAGGGAGACCAAACCGACCTTGGCCGGAGGACGCCTCTTTTAGAAAATCAGCGCTATTGAATGGTGACTGACGACGACGCACATTCTTGCCACCGCCAGGAAAACGGTATACACAGCTCTCCACGTTCGCCCAAGACGTCGTGGCGGATTGACCGGTATGGTTGCCGGCTGCTATTTACAAAGATTTAAAAGCGAGAGCACATTTGCCACTGCATGGTTGGTGACTGCATCGTGTTTCTGACTAGTTATGTTTTCGAGCTATAGCCGCTTTGCGCATGTCTAGTGGAAACGCTTGGGAGCAGATATGTTGGCTGCACTCGAGAGACGGTTTAATCAATTTTCGCTTCAACGCGGCTTCGTCGGGGTGACGTCATTGTTTGGTATGACCGCTTTTTTCAGCAATCTATGTACAACAGGACATCCTGGCGCTCTTACCCTTCCTTCTTATAATATGCAAACCCTTAACAGCGCGTGTGCATACACTGAACGTGCAACAGTAATTCTCTCATTCATGTGACGCACTGTTTTACGATGATTTAATGAATGTCTTTCCATATGCCGCACGCTTCTCGTAAAAGAATCACTTGGTACGATAGTATCCAGGGTGTCCAACAATCATGCACCAAGATTTAAAAGTATGAAAATGCCACGTAGCTGGACAGAACCAAGGTAATGTTGTTTGTCGTCCCTTGTCGATACTCAGACTATCTTTTGCATTCCACCTAATGACACAGTTCTAATTAATTGATCAACTTCTCAAACATAATTAGATGAAAACTGTCAATGAGAAAATTGCAGAACATGAAAAACTACCGATACAGCTTTCTGTTGCTGAATACGTGCTACACAAGTGTCTTCCGGGCGTGGAAGAAGCCCGTGAATATACGGAAAATGTCTCGAGCGGCCGGTCGCGCGACAATTTTGCGTCTATTGACGGGCTTCTTTCACGCTCGGAAGAACACTATTATGCAACACGTATAGCACAACATAAAGCTGTGTCGGGCGTTTTTAATGTTGCTCTAAAATTCTATCATTGATAATTTTCATCTAATATTTGGTTAATTCATCAATTAAGACTAATTTATATAATTACGTGGAATGCAGGAAAATATTCTATTTCCAACAGACGGCAAACAGCATTACCCTGATTCTGTCCAGCTACTTGGCATTTGCATACATTTAAATGTTCGTGCACGATAGTTGGATCACCCTGTCTGTTGGGCCGTGCCAACCAGTCTGTAATGTGCAAGGCGCAACATAATTACGCTTGCTACTTGTCGTTCGGCGTCGTCGGCACCTGATGCTATGTCTTCTATTTCCTCTAGCAATACCTCTCAATCGCTCACGCCTTCCCTCTTAACAAAACACGCACCGTATTTGCACACTACCGTGCATCACCACGCACGCTTGTGACAACCGTGACGCCGCCTGAGACTGTACCGTCTTGTGATGTCCTCACCATTGCTGCTGCTTAATGTGACACTCGGATAACGGTTGTACTTCGCGGGATGCAATCTGTCGGCTGTACTACCCCCTTTTCCACTCTGCACTTGTTTTCTTCACCATGACGCAGAGTTATTCTTTGCTTTGATGAACTGTTATCCTTGATCAGCAATGCTAGGCCACGCCGAGCTGGCAAAAAGCAGAAATGTGCATTCGAATATGCCTGATCAACCTTTCGACCACATTGTCATCAAGCTGTCCGTGTTGCCTGCTATTGTATTTCAGCTTTCATATACAAGGTGTTTCAGCGAACACTTTAAAAATCATTAAAGGTTGCCTGTGGCAAATAGCACAATTCCAGTTCATGAGGTGGTCCACTCGAAGCGGCGGATACTACTTGCAAAAAAAAAACCAACACAAAAAATAAATTGAAATTGATAATCAACCAATTAACAAAAAATCACTAAATAACGTTTAAACTAATCACCTTATGACCCACGTTGAAATTTACAAATTCTATCCGTGGAGTTCGCGGCGCTGATTCACTTGGAACGAATTCTCAGGCTGACACCAGTTTCTGAGATATTCCCGAACTTTGCGGAAATGGAGTGTCGCTCCAGTTACTTTTGTGTTTGAATGCATCAAACGTTTCGTTAACAAAGTAACTGGAACGCCAATGCATTTTTCCGTAAAGTTCGGGAATTCATACTTCGAAACAGGTGTCATCCTGAGAATTCCATCCAAGCGAATCCGCCTTGCGAACTCCACGGCTAGTAAATTGCAATATGGGCCATACGGTAATTAGTTAGAGTTTGTGTTTTTAATGAGTCTATTACGCATTTTCATTTTTTGTATATGCATAGTTGTAACACCCGGCATATATACTACATCCCACCACATCCACCACCAATTTGAATTCTCAACAGCACACTTTTCACTTCAGACGTCTAGTTTTCACCCTCATTAGCGAAAAACAAATGGTAGGCGACCCTAGCCTTTGACTTAGGTGTCTCTTAGTAGCGCTCGCGCCTCGGCGTTGTTCTTTTAGGTTAACTTTAGACAAACGCAACGGACGAACCGAACTCGGAGGCAACCGTTTCCCTTTAATAAAGCGGTTAAATATCATGGCACCTTGTGTGTGACGTCATTGGTGACGCCATTACTTCCGCTTTCTACATCCGGGTTTCCAGGAATTTCGCGAAAGCCGCGCTCACGTAGCGCGTCTCTAAAGTCTACGATTCTGTGTTTTTATGTGCAGTCATGAGTGATTTCTAATTATGCCAGACACTTTAGTAACTGATGTTGTAAATAAACTTATTCTCTGATATATCTTTAATGAATCTCATGAATATTGCACTGTACTGTCTTTTTTTTTTCCTGCTTTATTTCGAATTTCGTCCCTGGTCGTCTCAGGGGAAGACGCTCATGTTTCTCACAAGAAACGAGCGTCAAAAAAAAAAAAAAAAACAGCTCTGCATTCGCGATGCTCCCCGAGCTGCTGGCAGCAGAAAATTGTTGCTTTCTTTCCTCATTACATCCACGCCTCTGACGCAAACGAGTGCAAGCAACTGATGGTTTTTGTTGCTTTCATTTCATCTCGTGTCACTCCTGGCTCCAGCATGTATACACAGGCAGCAACAAGCGAAACGCAGTGATTCAGAAGCGTGACCTTCGGCAACACACCGCGCCGTTCTGAAGCGCGTTTCCGCCCGTCTCCTCCTGTCGCGTTTCAGAACGGCGCGACAGGAGGAGACGGGACAGATAAAGGAGCAGCAATTAAGAATAGTTTGCACTGACATTCCGAGATCGACTGATATTCGGAGATGGCTCGTTCATTAGCCTATTTTGGTGGGAGCGACTGGGAAAAAAAAAAAAAACTGAGCCCAGGTGTGTGAATGTAAACTTTCTATAAATAAAAAAAAATGGCTGTGGCTTAGCTAAGGTTACGCCCAGGATGCGAAGCATACTAGCCTTTATTTTAACGCGACAGCGTTAAGGAGCTCGTGTCGCAGAAAAGCCGGTGTCGTTGGTGTCGGTGTCTGCGGCGTTCCACTTCATGAATAAATCGTTGTCGCGCCGAACGCTGCGTTGCTCGACGCTCACCGCGTCCGATGCGGGGGGCGACGCCGCGAGCGACGGCGCGAGTTGGAGCCCCGTTTCTCCTCTGTCGTGACGTCACGGTGTCACGTGGTATTGAAGGCGACACCGCCGCGCCTGAGGAGCTGAGTTGAGCTCTAGTAATATGCTTCGCATAAAACTGCTACTTGCACGTTTCGTAAGTCGCAGTAGCTGGACCACATCATCCGGCGGCAGTTTGCCGAAGGAAGCATGTTTCATCCGTTGCCGACTGTCCAGTATAGAGTGAACAATAAATGTCGTGCATTGACTTAAATGGTTCCTTTTTTATCTCGCGTCTTTTTAGTGCGTACGTAAATTGCATTAAATTATGGGGTATTAGGTTCCGAAATCAAGAGCTGATTATGAGGCGCACGCCGTAGTCTGGGGACTCCGGACTCATTTTGACCGCATACGCAGGCATTTCTTGCATTCCACCCCCATCGGAAAGCGGCAGCCGTGGCGGCGACCGGCGGCTAGAGTTACATTGTATGCGCTACCAAAGGTAGTAACTCTAGCGGCGGCCTCGGCAGCGCACCGCCATATGAATGCGCACATAGACATGTTAAAGTGGCAACACCCGCGCCCTCCTGCCCCGTTAAAATGGATGAACCTGCGAAAATCAAGAAAACATGCTTGACAATGACCCGTTGGACGCTGTTTCGATCGTTGTCCATTACTCGATCGCTAAATAAATACTTCTGATAATGAGACTTACTGTGGAAATTCGCATGAGAATCGGCAAATAGGCCAAACTTTTTTACCACTACGCCTCTGGAACACGAAACTTGGAAGAAAGCACGCGCTCGAAACGGGCTCTGCCGAAACGCTATACGTCGCTATGCGCCAAAAGCAACACTGATAAGGATAGGAGAGAACGATGCCGCCGAACGAAAAAAAGCGCCCGCCGGCTAACATCGATCGCTTGACGCAGAAAAAGTAAATCGCAGCAGTCCGGCCTCTAGGCGTGTTTGTACACAGGGATCCGGTGTTACTGTTCGATGTGTGACCGCGTGCGTTCGTACGCGCACTGCTGGATAACGCGCAGGAGACGGCGGATATTTTTTGTCGGCTTTCGCACGGCTGGTCCTCATTGCGCAACCGTCGAGGCAACGCTGCAGGCACAGCCAACGACACAGCGACCGGCATAAAATCGAAGCACCGCCCAGATTGAGCCGGGCTACACTCTGCGGTTTAGAGCTAACGAAATCGACCAAGTCAGCCGCCACACAATTTGAAACTCTGTGCCGGCAGCTGTCCCGAGCACACCTCTGCTTTCGGGGACCGGCTTCCAATAAAGATAAAAGGGGTGATGAAAAAAAAAAAAACGGGGGGGGGGGTTTACGTGCCAAGCCTTGATGTGACTGCGAGGCACGCCGTAGGGGGGACTCCTGGTTAATTTTGACAATCAGGGGTTCTTTAATTAGTGCACCCAATGCACGGTACAGGGGCGTTGTTGCATTTCGTCCCGATCGAATGGCGGCCGCCGGGGCGGGGATTTGATCCCGCGCCTTCAGGCTTAGGAGCGCAACGCCAAAGCCACTACACCACCACGGCGGGTAAACAAAGAAACGTACCGAGAAAAGAGAGCAGGCATGCGCAATGGTCAATGACGTGTACTCGTACCGGAAGGCGTAGATGCGAACGGCCGCTCTGGTGACGACATCTCGTGGCGCTCTGTTCAACTAAATTGTGCAAACCGTGTTCTACTTATCTGGTGGCATAGGCGCGGTGATCGTAACGGGGCAGACTTGTACACGTTAGAGAGAAAAAAAAAGAACCAATTGCAATTACTTCATTCAAAAATGCAATTGATTACATTTACCAATTACTGCCACACGAAAGTGACTGAAGAATAACTTAAAAGTAATCAATTACTTCTACATTGCTTTCCTCTGATCTTTTATTAACATTGCACAGATACAGTAAAAACAGAACAAGATGACCTAGAACTTTCAGTGCATCCTCTGCAGCCCTTCATACATTGCTCATCTGCACCACCAATTGCTTTTAATAAATATTATCGGTCATTGTCCCTTGTTTATGCTGTGAAGACATCAGCAGCGACACTAAAAATTAGTTCAAGGAGGAAAGAGAGAGGGAGGTTAGTCAGTTCGCTCGATATGGGCTTTGGGGGCTATGGGCGGTGTTATATGTGATCTTGAGCACAAGACTGTGGTTACTCAGCATCTTGGTCCTTTGCGAAGTGCAATGCATTTCATTATTGCTGGGACATTTAGAAGGTGCTCCCGGTTGGGCCAATGAAAAGCTGAAAAAGTTGTCCGCATGTGATTTCCTGGCAATGGCGTCCTAAGTGGCCTTCACTATCGACACATAACAGCACAGGTTCAAAGAGGAAGCAAATACTGAGACCCCGTCTTTGCCTGTCTTAACATTCTCATCCGCAAGGCTGCTGCGCACACCATCTTGGACATTCTATTGTAGTTTTTGCCAAATTGAAGTTATCAAACCTGCGTCACCTGTCACAGCTTGCCTCAGCAATAGAGTAACGGGTTACATGTAATTGGTTACTGAAAAAAAGTAATTGAATTACAGTGAACATTACAGAGTAAGCGAAGTTAAGTGACACTTAAGATTATCTTAAAATGTAATTGATAAGTAACTGATTACATGTAATTTGTTGTGTACAAGTCTGTAACAGAGCCAATATGAAAGGAATTTAGTAGCTTTGCTTTTCTGAAGAGCTGCGCAACACAACACAGCGTTGTTTATCGCAGCATCACAAGATGTCGCAACTGAGGCTGTACTTCGTTATTCAGGTACATGTCTATGTCCAACCTTCATCATGCAGCCACACTACGCAAAGGACAAAGAAATAATATAATCTGCATAAACTGCAAACAAACAACAGATTTTGTCCTTTTTTCTTGTTTCCTTTTGTCCAGAGAAGCTTTTTTAGACGACTTCCACGGTGCAAAAACGTTGCTAACATGTGTTCATTGTTGAAGATTGCAGTGTTTTGAAATGACATTTCATAATACTGCATGATTATGAGACTCTAACCACAGTTGCAATATAAAAATATGTCGTTAAAACAAAAAATTCACAAAGGTGAGCCAACCAATAAGATTTGCGCTTGCGAATCGCATATAACCTCTGATGTTGGGATACACTGTACAGATGCAGTGGTCCGAGTCAAAAGGAATGACAGCTGGAACGAGTCCCAGCTGGCCTTGCGCGCATGCTTTTAATAAGGCCTGCAGGAGACCGTCAGCTTGCCGTACGTTGTGCAGTGATGCGTTGCAAGGGCAGTCGTGCGAACAAAGCAGACAACCAAATAATAGGTTCAGTGTGCCAACCAATAACAATGACAGCATATATATATATAAAGCAGGAATTTGAAGCCTATTGTGCCTTTTCTTTGTTTTTGAGCATATTACCTCCTGCATTAGCCCAATGGTTACGGTGTTGTGTTGCTGAGCGAAATTAAGGTGAGGTGAAGGTGAAATGCGAAAACGCTTGCGTACTGTGCATTGGGGGCATGTTAAAAAACAAAGGTGGTCAAAAAATTAATCCGGAGCCTCCCACTACCACGGTGCGCCTCATAATCAGTTTGTGGTTTCGTTATGTAAAAGCCACCAATTTTTCTTTTTAGCGTACTGTACACATGGAGCCATCATTCCATCATTTGCATCCTTTCTTGTATCGTGTTCTCGCACTGTATGCCAATATTGTTCCATGCAAACTAGCTCTACTGTGCGCTTTGAAGGCTGAAAGACAGACCAAAGCAACAGCCCTGATGCACAAGTCCTTGCTCACTGGCAGCTGGCATTTCATTGATGGGTTTTAATATCCGAAGGCGACACCTGGGCTATGGCTGATGCCACGGTAGAAGGCTCTAGATCGACTGATACTTTCTGAGAATTGTTAACATGCACCTAAATCGAAATACACAAACATTCTTGCCTGACAGCAGCTCACCTTGGCATGCTGATGGCACTCAGTGACAGAATAAAGTAGAAATCATGTGCATATCCGTGAGTGTTTCACAGCAAAGCAAACTTTCTGCAATCTGATGGCTGTGAATATGTAGCAGACAAAACCTTGAAAGGCGCTGTTACATGCAAATGACTTCTGCATGCCCTAGCAAAACTGCTTGCAGCAACATTTAGCTTAGGAAACTGTTCTGCCTCTGCAAGAATAACAATACAGTAGAAACAGAAATGATCAACCGGAGACATTGTGCTGAGGCTTTGAAGTAAGCAGTACTTACTTATTTGATTTCCATATTACTTTCAAAACCGTACAGGAAACAACCTGTATAACAATGTTTACCAGTAACAGTGGGTGTGACTGTAAATGCTTTTTTATGCGCGAGTGTGTGGTTTGCCTTTCAGCATTATTAAGTGTACAAATGTGACATGCAACACTTGTTAAAATGTCTCAATCACAGAAATCTATATGTATAAAGTAACACAAGGTATACTATGTGATGGCAATGGCTGCTGTACTGCCCTCCATTGATGTCACTTATTCCATTTGGCTTGAGCATGCCCATTGCAAGCAGTGTTTTGTGTAAAGTGTGTGCCCTGTCGTGAAGCCTTTGTGTGGATGCTTAACTGTGACATCACTTGGATTCTTCCTTGGATTCTTGCTCTTGAATACTCAACAAAATGCCAAGATGAATATGCTACCCAGGGAAAAAAACCATATGAACCATTGAATACTCAGAAGAGCCAAATTTTATTTCACCCTAAGCAAATGATTAAAAAGCTGCACACAATCTGCACATGTATGTGATAGTTCCAGTCCACCTCTGAAAGTCTGAGGTCGTGTGCATATGTAAAGCTGTACAGAAATCCAATTCTTTTTCTTCGTGGCACCATTGATCTTCTTTGCTAAACTCTACACAGCCAAGTTCATTTCTTAAACATTACAAACGCGGCTTGAAGCACCAAAGAACACTTTAACATGCATGCGTGTCCTTTACATCATTCAGTGACATTATGAATGAAACACGCAGATTCACGAGTAAAGAAACCGTGATGTTAACGGGGACATGAATTTTGAAGACAAAGAAGACAACTTTTTCTTTGTTATTTTTCTAATCTACATGTCGTAGCACAGCCGCTGGCAAATAAATAGCTTGTAACAATGTGTTGTTGAGGAAGGAAAACATCATAATTATCCTACGAAATGCTCAGTTTTGTCTATGAAAGCTTCGAAAAAGAACCATTGTGCACCATTCTCCCCTTCATCAGGGCCAGGCCATCTTGGTCTCGTTTAAAAGAACATTACTTTAGCTTGCTTTCCTGCCAATAAGCCTTCAATGCTACTTTAGAAGGCTACCTGGTTTTGTATCACAAAATGTATATTTTCGCACTCTTTTCACTGTTTTGCATGTTAAATATTTTGGAGGTGGCACCATCTCTTTGCTATTTATTCAATTCTCTCACTTTATTTTTAGCCTGGATACTAGAAAGACACACAATGTGTAACCGCTATGATATATGCCATAAGGGCCACACCCCAACTTGGCAGCCCAAAATTTAGAGAAAAAAAAAAAATTCGGGAGAGAAGCAACCACATGCAGTGCTGGATGCTGCACGCGCGCATTGGCAAATTTTCGCATGCTGCATAGTGCTACTAGATGGCAAGAGCTGCGCATTGACCTCCGATGCAATAGTACATCTGAGGATCTGGGTTGTGCACAAGGCTGCACTGGCACCATTTTGACTAATAGGTTCAGTCGTGTGTAAAGGCCGCACCTCATTAATATTGTGAAAAAAGAAAGTGCGGCCCTGACACGAGTCTATACGGTAGTGTTCTAGGACACGGCAAAATTTTCAAAAATTGCAGAAATTAACGAAAACTTACATTTGCAATGTTGAAAGTTTAGAATTTCATAACTTCGTCTTCTAAACATACAAACATTTAAATGCTACCTTGCACTCTTTGGACATTCAGAAATATACCTGCTTAATGTTAGCTCTCTTGCTACAGTACTTTTTGCAACTCACCTCTCAAATTTATTAACACGCTGGTAAAAAGCGCCCCTTGATTGTTAAATTTGCCATCTATAAAACAAAGGAACAAATCCTCCAGAAACGCCCGGAGTCCAAAGAAATTTTTGTGTCGATAAGTGAAGACTTCTGCCCTGTGACATGATCTGCCAGGAAAAAACTGGCATAGTTTGGCAAAAGCCTTCAAGTTATTTATCAGTTGTGACAAACTTTTTTCTGAAGGGAAATCTTATTCCAATGTGGACAATGATTCTGTCCATGAAATTGGTCTATCGATTAATCACGAAAGTGAAAAGACCTCCCCTTCCCTTCGATCTAGACGTGTGGTACTGACAAAAAAGCGATAGGGAAGCGTTAGGGGCTGCGGCTCAAAGAAGCACGCAAGACTAATTCAGCTGTACTATTTACAAAGATACATAGCCTAATGCCAAAAAGAGATGAATTATGTTGTCTAATCGACAACTGTAATGCTGATATCATAGCCATTACTGAAACATGGTTGTCTGCCAAGGTGTCCAACACTGAATTGCTATACTGCCATAGGAAATATCAAATCTATCGCAATGACTGCACTAACTTCATTTGTGGCGGTGTGTTACTTGCAATTAACCTTAATAGTTTTGCTATTCCCATTACTAGTGATTTGGAGACAGTATGGTGTTTGTGCACAAACATTACAAAGATGATTATCGCTGTTTGTTACTGTGCGTCATCGAGCAATACATCATTTAGTGAAAGCCTTCATGACTGTTTAAACCAAGTTACTGTACAATATCCTGGTGCTGATCTACTAATTATGGGTGATTTTAACTTTCCCAACATTGTCTGGTCTGCCATGTGTTTGTTTTCGAATCCCTCATCAATCGAGTCTAATAACTTTACACGTCTTTGTGCTGACTTCAAACTATCACATATAGCTGTTTCGCCCACATGTGCCTCTCATCGTCCCTTCAATCACCCATTTACCTGGCCTTAGAGACCACAACATCTTGACATTCAAACTAATTATGTGTCCAAAAACATGTAAACGATTCAAAACTATTAGAGATTATGCGAAAGCTAACTTTATATTGCTATTAATGAGGAACTTGTATTATTTCTGGATGCTTTTCTACCTGGTGCATTTCGGCGATCAGTACAAAGCAATTGGAACATGTTTAAAATTACAGGTTCAAAACTAATTCAGAAATGTGTACCTATTTGACGTATATACTATCTGACGTCTATTAATAACGCACCTTGGTACAATAGGTACATAAACCGACTTGCTAACAAAAAGAAACGTTTCTTTCGAAGGGTGAACATTTCTCAAGACTTCTCATTGGCTATCATACAAAGCAATCATTTCAACGCACCTTTCTGCTGTGAAATGTAGCAAATTTTCATTTTTCAACGCTACTCTTCCAAACATGCTGAAAACTAACCCGAAAAGCTTTTGGAATACGTTAAAAAACAATGACCACAAGTTAGCATTATCCTACCCATCTGGTGATCCCATGCCGCCATACCCGACTGCCTTTGTACTGAACGATGCCTTCATGCAATCATTTTCACCTGCAAAATGCACCCAACCTTTCACGATTCAATTACCTTCCCATAGATCCGATAGTTTTTGACTCAGTTGGAATAGCAAAAGTAATCGACAAACTAAAACTAAGTCCCATTTGTGGAACAGATCACATTAACATGAAATTCCTTAAAAAACACGAAAGAGTGCTGTTTAATTATTTTAGAGTGTCTATTTTAACAATCGTTTGAGTCTTATACTTTAAGAGTAGGGAAAATTGCGCCAATTTTCAAATCAGGTAAACGAAATAGTCCGTTAAACTTTCGACTTATTTCGCCCATGCCTCTTCTATGTAAAATTTTTGAACGCATCATTTTCATACATCTTGTCAACTATCTAGAAGATAGCTTTTTTCAACTTCTCAACATGGCTTCCATAAGTTTTTCTCGTGTGAAACCCAACTTATCACCTTCACAAAGATCTTCCATGCATATATTGACTCAAGCTTTATTGTAGATTGCACTTTTTTTAGATTTTGCCAAGGCTTTTCATAAAGCTAATCACTCCTTACTGTTACATAAACTAAATGCGGTAAATACTGACCCACAAGTACTTGATTGGATTCGCGAGTTTCTTTCCTGCCATGTCCAGTATGTTACAGCTAACTAATTGCAGTACCACACATTACTTTCTCGTGTGTAGTTTACTCTACGGTAGTATGTAATTATTCTGTATAATGCTTCGCTCCTTCTGTTACTGTGTTCACTTTTACTATGTATGCCCCTCTCCTCTGTAATGTATTTATACCCTGAGGGTATTGGAAATAAATAAATAAATAGAACACAAAAAACCTAACCATTCTTTTTGACAGAAAAGAAAGGTTATTGCATATTTGCAATCGGCATACAAGATCGAATAATTTGCTAAAAATTTCATGCATCTAAACTGGGTAACAAAAATGTACTTTGCAGAACCCATGTACCCCCTTAAGGGAATTGAGTGCACCCCCTCAATCTTCTATATTTTGCTTCCATAGACTTAATTCACCCTTTAAGCACGCTTGTCATAGCCTGCATGAAAAGCAATGTCACCAGATAATGGAACAAACAGAAATGCATAAATTGGTATTCATTGCTACAGTTTAACTTATGCTTATACGAGTATAATGATGACAGCCTTACTAATGGAAGGCGAACATTTGAATTGCAAGGGGCCACAGCGAGGCATCCACACTTGTCACATGTCTGCCTTTTGGTGTTTGCTATGCACATGGCCTTTGCTGCGTTCCGCTCACAAGACCCCGTCACTACATGTTGTGTGTCTTGTTCAAAAGTGTTATTTTTTTTATTTACTGTTATACTGCACTGTTAATTGACGACATGTACAGAAAAACAGAAACCTGACACACAGGTTGCGTGCAAATGTCTATGAATGTAACACTTTATGCGCATGAGCTGCTGACTATACTATATTGAGGCATGTGTAGATAGGAATGCCAGGTGTAGATGACTGTTCCATAAACTGCTGGTTGATTTCGAGGCAAATTTCGCACAGAAGTAGCATATGCAGTAGGTTCAGTTTAATACCATGCTTCCAAGCATTACTTGTTTGTTTCGTTCACAATGAAGTCGAAATGTGCATCATATGCAGTGACATGCACTAAACAAATGGTGGCATTGGGAGTAATCACATGATGTCACCTCCGCTATATTGTAGTCCCATTCACAACTTCCAATGTGCTTGCTGGAGATAAGTTGATCTAGATAACTCAGCTTTTCCCTGTACTACAATATGGCAACATTGAGGAAGCCAGTGCATAGCCCCACTGGTGCCAGGAATGGTGCTATCACCTGTCACCAGTACGATGAATGCACATTTCACTATAGCATTTCACTGCACCTTCTGCTTTACTTTGAAATGGACAAGTAAAGCTAGCAAAAGTGGTATTCAACTGAACCCACTGCAAACTTCTACTTCCGCATGAAATTTGTGTCGAAATCATCAAGTTTAGCTGGAAGAGTTATGTCATCTGGCATTCTTATTTATACAAGACTCACTAGAATGGCCACATGAATAAATATATAGGATGTTTGATGTTAAATGTGCCCAAAACAGAGGCGCTTTGTACTTCATTTATTGATGTTGCTGTAGAGTGACTATTTTTGTTTAAATGTGATACAATTAAGATGAAATAAAGGATGGCCCTCGAGAGTGCATTTCTTCACAAGCGACTTGAAAGTTCAATCCGCCTTTCTCACAGCGCGATGGCGCATGTGCCCTGCCCTAGCGGATTAGTCATGAAACGTTTTGGAAGGGACGCACACGCGGCCAGATATTAAAGGAAAGTACCCCCTGTGATGTTATTGGGCCGGATCACTCCAGAAAAGGGAGAAGCAGCACGCCAAAGCAAAAACACACATCAGACATGTATTGACGTACATAACACGGATAATGGCACACACGCGTCACAATGTCCCAAAATGCCTCATAGGCGACATGCACTATATGTATCGGTGGATTACGATCGGCCTACAGTTCCGGCGGCAGCTTGTGTCGCCGTGTCTTAGACCTCGTTGAACCGATGCCGGCCAGCGGGGTCGGACAACAGTGTAGGACGGCCGGGTCGGACAGCTGGGTCGGACGGCCGGGACGGTCGGCTGGGTCGGACAGCCGGGTTGGACGGCCGGGTCGGACGGCCGGGACGGTCGGCCGGGTCGGACGGCCGGGTCGGACCGCCTCGCGGCGCTCAGGTAGCCGGCCGCAGTCACCGGGTCGCGTCCACAGCTGGCGGGGTAGCCCTGTGGCCGCTCACCCGAACGCTCGAGTGCCCTGGTTCCGGACCGCCAGCCCTCCTGGACCAGTGCCCAGCGGAAGAGCGGGGCGAGGTAGCCTCCCAGCGGGCGACAGTGTTGCTTCCGGTGTGGCGTATTGGCGTGGTCGGCGATAGCTCCTATGGGCCAGACGCCCAACGAGGAAGCTGCTTTTCGGCGACCGCCGAATCTCGCGCACTGCTCACGCCACGAGCCACGGGCCACACTCACGCGCCACGCTTTTTGAGGCGCCACTGCCGGCGCTCCCAAATCGGTGTCGATGATGATGATGGTCCTCTTCGCCACCGCACGGCGCACTGTCTTCATATGTTTAGGCTTCGCACTCCCGCGTACCATATATTATGACAATACCCCCCTTTTCGAGAAAGTTGTTCGCAACTATTCTAACACAAGGACGCGGGATGAGAAACAGAACAAAAAGGAAAATTGTCATGTACGTCTTTCCGATTGTTCATATGAGTACACGACACATCTTGCTCACAGGGCATTGCACCCAGTCAAAGAACGAACGCACAAGTCTGTTTGCTTTCAACTAAATACTAAGCACTTGAGATGTCGCAATGTCTAATCACATTTTGATATATAAACAGGTGATTACGCGCGACTCGACTCAAGTAGTCAGCTCCGACACTGTCACAATCTTTTATGTAGTTAACAGTAAAAGAATACTCCTGCAAAAGGAGACTCCAACGCAACACTCTGTTGCTGACGTTCTTGGCGTGCTCCTCTGTGGGCTTGGTTTCGCTGGCCTGGTCTCCGGTGCTTTTTCAACTTCGGCGGCCTTTGTGTCGGCGTTTTTAAAACTTCAGGACCGAACGAACTTGTCGCATTCTTGCACGCACACACAAGCACACATTGACGAGGAAGTGGAGCGGCCTGTACTTTCCCTTTAGCTGTTGTCCTTTGGCACTTGTCGCACGACTTCACAAAGCGTTTTACGTCTTTGTGTACATCTGGCCAATAATATTCTTGTAGGATACGATTGGTTGTTCTCCTGATACCTTTATGCCCTTCTATGATGTTTCCATGTGCCCCTTCTAATATGCCAGATCTAAATGCTTTTGGTATGACTACCTGCTTAAAGGTTCTGCCAGTGGCCCGGTGGTAAAGGCGATACAACAATCCTTTTTCTTCCACGAATTCGTAGCTGTGGCCCTTTCCCGAGTTAAACGACTTGCTTATTTTCGCAAAAATATGTTTCAGCGTCGGGTCTTTCCGCTGTTCTTCAATGAGTTGTCCTTTTGTCACGTCACGTAAGGCGATTGTCGGAACGCACAAGGGACGAATCTTGCCTTGGTCTTCAGTTCTGGCTTCAGCCACGCTCGATACATGCTGAGGCTTCCTAGGCGCCTTATTCAGCTTCATTTCTATCGGCGACGACTCCAGGTTGGGAGCATCGGGGTGCTTCCAGTCAGAGTCCGGATCGTATGGTCCTCTGACGCCTGGAAGATTTCCCAGAACAAGGTCGTAGAGGGGCTCGTCCATACATGCCACTGTTAACGTGCCTGTAAAATACGGCGTGTTCACTGGCACGACAGCCTCAGGCAGGTAGCTTGTTGAGCCATCCAGAAGAACAACGTTCCTCTTTCTTCCTGTCATATATACCTCTGGAACGAGTTCCCGTCTGACAATTGCGGTATTACAACCGGTGTCTCGTAATACACGAACACTTCTTCCCAGCAGCCGGCCTTCAACCACTGGCATCCCGTCGATGGGGAAAGTTACAGCAGTCCCAGGGTTCTTGTCATCGCTGTCGCTTGATCGGCGAGTCTTCTTTCCTGGACGCTTTGATTCATTCACTTGACGAATTCGGACTGGTTGAGATTTGGCGAGTGCACACGCTGAACTTGGTTTGTTGTCCCCGTACCCAGTTCGGCAATTTTCAGCTCTGTGTCCCGTTCTGTCGCACAATTCACACTTCAGCATACGCTTAGGTGGGGCACGGCAGTCGGGAGCCAAATGTCCAAACCGATGACAAAGGGTGCACATAAGTTGCGGTTTCCTGGGAGCTTCAATGTTTTTTCCATCAAAATCCTTTGCGTTATCGGGACCCTTTCCTAGGTTTGTCCAGTTCTGCGCTTCAAGAAAGCGATCCGTCAAGCTAGCAAGTTCGTCAAGAGATTTGCACTCTCGCTCCTTCAAGAAAATGACTAGCTTTGGCTCACAACAACGCAGAAACTGTTCAGAGATCATGTGATCTCGTAGACCTTCATATGTTTTAGGCACATTAGCCATCTCAATCCAATGGTCAAAATAGGCTGAAATTCTTGCTGCTAACTGTCTTCCAGTTTCGCCCTCTACTGCTCGTGCTTTACGAAACTTCTCTTGGTAGCCTTGAGCCGTGAATTGAAACCTTTGTAGCAAAGCTTTCTTTACCTTTGGGTAATCTAATGAATCGGTGGCAGTCATCCGACCGATCACAGTTAACGCTTCCCCAGTCAGACACATGCTCAAAGCAAGAGCCCATTTTTCTTGTGGCCAGTCCTGCCCTGTTGCTACGCGCTCAAATCGCTGTATATACGCGTGTAAGTCATCGCGTTTCTCGTCGAACAAAGGAAGCAACTTCTGTGGATTGAGGGATGAAGAGGAGGTGCTGGGCGCAGTCAAAATTTCAGAAGCCGCTGCTGGCACATTCTGAGCTCCTTCCTGAAGCTGCAGTTTTAGCTGGAGGATCTCACGCTGCCTCTCGTCAGCTAAGCGCGCTAATTCAGCAGCTTCTTTCGCTGCCTCTCGCTCCGCAGCTCTCTCGTCCCTTTGTTTTGCCTGTTCGGCCTCAATCCATCTGCGAAGTTCTGCGCCTGACAATCCTATTTGGAGCCCTATAGCCGTGATTTTCTCTAAATCCATGGTGCCGTCTACTAATGTGTGTCTGCGCTCAAGCGAAACTGCCCCCTTTCACTGTATTCACGAGTGAATCCTGGCAGGCTCGCCAGTTTGTGATGTTATTGGGCCGGATCACTCCAGAAAAGGGAGAAGCAGCACGCCAAAGCAAAAACACACATCAGACATGTATTGACGTACATAACACGGATAATGGCACACACGCGTCACAATGTCCCAAAATGCCTCATAGGCGACATGCACTATATGTATCGGTGGATTACGATCGGCCTACAGTTCCGGCGGCAGCTTGTGTCACCGTGTCTTAGACCTCGTTGAACCGATGCCGGCCAGCGGGGTCGGACAACAGTGTAGGACGGTCGGGTCGGACAGCTGGGTCGGACGGCCGGGACGGTCGGCTGGGTCGGACAGCCGGGTTGGACGGCCGGGTCGGACAGCTGGGTCGGACGGCCGGGACGGTCGGCCGGGTCGGACGGCCGGGTTGGACGGCCGGGTCGGACCGCCTCGCGGCGCTCAGGTAGCCGGCCGCAGTCACCAGGTCGCGTCCACAGCTGGCGGGGTAGCCCTGTGGCCGCTCACCCAAACGCTCGAGTGCCCTGGTTCCGGACCGCCAGCCCTCCTGGACCAGTGCCCAGCGGAAGAGCGGGGCGAGGTAGCCTCCCAGCGGGCGACAGTGTTGCTTCCGGTGTGGCGTATTGGCGTGGTCGGCGATAGCTCCTATGGGCCAGACGCCCAACGAGGAAGCTGCTTTTCGGCGACCGCCGAATCTCGCGCACTGCTCACGCCACGAGCCACGGGCCACACTCACGCGCCACGCTTTTTGAGGCGCCACTGCCGGCGCTCCCAAATCGGTGTCGATGATGATGATGGTCCTCTTCGCCACCGCACGGCGCACTGTCTTCATATGTTTAGGCTTCGCACTCCCGCGTACCATATATTATGACACCCCCCTCCCCCGAAAGAATGCATGGACGCTCGCTGCAGCGAACACTTGTGCCGTATAGTGTGTTGAAACTCTACTGGTAGCTCGATGTCGGTGCAGTGCCGAAAATGTGCGTAGCGTAAGACAGCAACTCCACTTTAAAACAAAAAACGGCCAGGGCTTCATCTGGACTACACCGTGAACCACGTAGTTTTTTTTTTTTTATTGCGACAGCGTGCCTTCTGGCATAACCACGTAGTTGCTGCCTTGCATTGACGGCTGCCAAATTGATCTATAAACCCCTGTGTTACACTATGGCGACACTTCAAAAACACGTTGCTGACGCAGTATTCTTGCAGCATCCGCCGCCCACTCTTACTGGTGGTGGCAGTGCTTGCCTGATTTCACATACTCATTTAAGGCGTGGCAACACTGGGGTGATATGAGACTGACAAGACGCTGACGCCAACGATTGGCCGACTATTAAGAAACCATTTGATCATAATAGATTGACAACAACACAACCGACAGGTGCGAGTTGTCATATAGTGCGACAGGCTTTTTTGTCAACGGCATTGACAAAATTAGCGTGCCGACCATGATAGCTTGACCGAACCCTATGCGATCAGCCGTCGAACCGACAACGCAATAGCTGCAGCTCATTCACTTGTATATATAGTTATTCGTGCTCAAAATGCATCGACATGCCTTCGAAGTTGAAATGCACAAGCTTCAGTCCTCTCGATCAAGCTGTTATACTGACACATTTCTTAGTTCCAGAGAAGCACTGTTTACCTCTGCATCAAAAGAGAAAGAAGAGACGGTGCATTCGGTACAGCAGCATAAACTCGCTCAGTTACCAACAGTGTCAGCGTTGGCATCCACGTTTTTGCGAGAGAACTACACGGCCTATAAGTGAGGGCTTATGCCGAGCACAGTTTTCTCTAATAACACTTTATGGCAAGCTCAAACTAAGTATGATGAAGTTAAACAAAAGTGAGGACCAGTAGTAACAGCTCGTAATATATATGTGTCTGGATCACAGTTGTCTTTGTTTGAGTGGTTGGGCCGCCCATATTGACTCGTCTCAGGGTGGAACAATGCGGCCCATATGTGCAGATATGTATGTTTTGCTACGTTTTGAGATTACTGCATGTCAGCAATGCGCCGTTTCTACAATATCCAAAGCTAACAGTGATCTTAAGATGTATATGTAAACAAATGTACCACTTTGGCAAATCCGACGTGGAAGGCTGCGCTCGAAGGCTTCTTGAATATGCGGAATGTTTAGTGAATGTGTAAAAGGAATACAAAAAGCGATGTGCAAGCACAGACACCAGCGACAACGAACTCTAAGGTAGCTGCGTTGGCAGACGGAACTCGGCGTGCCTTTATCGGCCGCACTGTTACCACAACAGCTCACTCGGGCCTTTTCACCCAGTATAGTCGATATCTATACTAGCTATATTAACCCTATATGGATGAGTGTTGCTTACAGGCAGCATAGCAGAAAAATTGTTTTTCTTGCTAACTTCTTTATTTAGTACAGAGTTTCTGGTTAAACGTCTTTGACCAACATTGAATGACAGGCAGCAAGTGTCATCTGTTGGATTAGAAGAGGAACATAGGACAAGGAGGAAGTTTGGCACGCAACTTGCTCTTTCTTGAAAGCATGGTCAGAGGACACAAACCGACGCAAGATTTCCAACTGCTACGGTCTTGCACACTTGATTTGAAGCAAATGAAATGTGCACCCATGATTCACCTATGAGGAGAGCTACCCCTACAAGTTTCAAACGAAGCCATAGGTGGCTTGGGGTGAAGCTCATTTCCAGTGTTCTGCCTGGTCCACTTCACTCTGTTGCCCCATGTTGCTCAAACTTTTTGCAGAACACACTTTTTCTTTTCATTGAATATGCTTATTCTCTTTGTATTTTGCACGTTAGATGAAAAATAAACACTTTCCTTTGGCATTTCAGTATAGCATTCTAGTTCCAGATTATAGTAGAGCATCACTGCACCAAAAAAAGTGTGAAATGCATACCGCGTCACTTTAAATAATAAGCAATGAGAGCACATCAACATGTTTATTAAGGGGGTAAGCCCTGTATGGCTGCGTCACCCCCAGAAATGAAGGTCCTGTTTCACAGTGTCCCTGTTATCACGCCTCTGTCGAGTCACTGCACTGGCTTCGCCCTTGACGACAACCTTCTTGCTCCGTGCACGCTCCTTGCTGGTCAGCTGCTTCTTTACACGTGCCTTGATTTCTTCAGGCGCAATTGTGGTGCAGCTTGTCATGCTGTAATAGGTCCTGATGCTTCTGCTGTCTTCGCCCCTCGTGTGTGTTGCTACAGGTTGTTTATCACTTCCATCCTGCGGGATCAACTCCAGGACTGTGCCCTTATCTTCACTGTCCATTTCTTTCTCCTGTGAATCTCCCAGTGAAAGTGTGGAAATGTTGGCATCAGATAACTGCGCTGGCTCAACACCACTGCTGGCATCGCCACTGCAAGCATTTCTATCTGTTTCTTTTATTTCTGTGGTAAGGGATGTGGCTTGGCAATCCTCAAGAATGGTCTCACTGCTAACTTGCCGACTTTGAATGTTTTCTCTCTCCTCGGACTGCAGGTGAGCATCGGTAATAAAACGCTCCATCATGCAACTTTTGGCCTTTTGTGTTGCCTTGGCTGTGTGACGGTCCTTGTCAGACGAACTGGGTTGATCTGAATCATGCATGTCATTCAAAGAATTCTTCTCGTCATCATCATCCTCTTCGGAATCTTCTTTCATCTGTTGCACAGCCTATTAGCGAGATGGAGCTATAAAACCTCCACAACAATGACACTTGGATAGAGAGTACTATTAGCAATAACACTGAATGTAAATGTAAAATTTAATCAGAGTAACTATAGTAAAGCGGGATTGACAAAGGTGAGAAGATACAAATTCTAACTTGTAGCTTGTCCTTTGCATTTGAATAAAGCTTTAGCAATAATCCTTAGTTCAACAAAGGCTGTATCAAAAGTAATGCAAAAGTGGTTATAGCAGTTATTAAATTTTTTATTGATAACATAGGCCATTCAAACTGCAACTGTTGCTATGGTGAGCCCTCACCCTCACATACTTATGTATGGCCTTGCATGGACCACAAATCCTGTCCAATACTTGCATCTACAAAATAAGTAGCCAAATCATGGTTCATGAGCCACACATAGCTCTTCATTAGTTCATGTACAACAAGGGCAGGCTGCCTGGTCAGGCAGTAATTTCCCACTTTTATACAGTACTCAAGATAATAATAGTAGCAGTCTTTACTGAACTAGAGGAGAGTAAATAACAACACACATAAAAAGTAAATAAATAAGAACTACAGGGCAAGAATCCACTATACAGGGTAATTAGATCCTAAAATGAGCTCGCCAATTAATATTAAAATCTGCAATGCTCATATAAGGCACGATGCTTTCAACAAAATGGCAGACTTCCTGTGGCTTTTTGAATGTGCAGATGTGGCCACCTCTGGTTCGAGGAGATGACATAAGTGGAGCAAGAAATATCCCGAGATAAATGTAGAAATTTGGGGAAGAGAAAGGTAGCATCGAGAACAAACCATACAATGCTGAAGTGTCAATTGCCAACCCCTGAAACCTTATGTGTACAACTTTATGCACAGGATTTTGGTCATTACTGCAAGTAGAAGGTGGTAAAGGCTTACACGGTGAAAATATGCAAGGAAAGTGTTTACATAGCCAGCTGACATGAGACTTGAAGGCGAGAAGAGTGTAAAATTAACTAAATATGCTCAAAGCCAATCAATAGGCAGAAATCATTTCAGAGAACTGGGGAAAAAAAAGAGAAACAGAGTGCCTTACTTTCATCAGCACTGTGAAAAGTATGCTGAGGTTCAAACAACATACCTCCTCAAGTTCTTCCTTAACCTCTTTCGAAAAGCCACTGGCAGCTGTCTCAAGGTCAAGGGTGTCATCTCTCCTGGAAAGTGAAATTAAAGTTATTTGTAGTTCCAGCAGGAACACTCTACTTCCATGCTACCAGCAATATATCTTATGTAACTTCTATTCAAAACAATTTGCGAGTATGTCCTCAACAGACATCCTTTGTAGCAATTGCTACGAACAGGTGGATGTCTGATTTTCCCTTTATTCATTGCTTCTCTCCACCTTGCGGGTTTCCGCAGAACTACTACGTCAAACTCTTGCCTTTGCTTCGTGTTGTCGACAAATTCGACTTCGCCCAGGCATCTGCTAGCCGCCTGGTTAGCTCAGATGGTAGAGCGGCTGCCCCGGAAAGGCGGTGGTCCCGGGTTCGAGTCCCGGACCAGGACGAATTTTTCTTCAACTATGAGGCTTTTCTTTCGAGGAACCCGTATGGGTTTCCTTTGTAGCAATTGCTACGAACAGGTGGATGTCTGATTTTCCCTTTATTCAGACATCCATATTAGCAAAATATTTCTGTATGTATCGGTCCTTGAGCTACAAAGGGAGACAAGTAGTTTTCAAGCATTCAGCCATTATGGATCCCTCAGATCGCTCATAGTTCACATGAGAGCTCACTAAATACTTTCCAGTACTCTTTTTTTTATACAAGAACTATGCATAAAAAAAACTGAATTCAACTCTAAAGATGTGCTATTTGTGCAGCTTCAAAGATTAGATTTTTAATACATCACACATCACTTGCAACCACTGAACAATGAGAAAGGAACTCTGGGGGGATGGCAGACCACACACTGAGAAGCACTGGTTCACATTATATGTTTTACATCGTTTTCCTTCTAAATATAATGAAGCAATAAAAAAAAACATATCTCTGATTCTTGAAACTAAGAAATCCATTACCGAGCGTTCTCTTCATACTAAAAGTTTATCAAAAGACAAAGAGACATACAGTGAAACGCGTCTACAATGAATTGACCTGTGTAACAAAATATTCCGCATGTCTCGGCAAATGTCCTTTCATATGCCATTACAGCCAATACTGCTACAACAAATTAGCCTGTACATCAAAGGCATTTAGCCATCCACAATGGCCGATTAGTGGCTTTACAAGCAAATCATGTATCGACCCCACCACTGTCTGCCATAGTCAACACTGAGCTGCCATGCACAGATGGAGCACCGATTGACACAACAAAGACCGCGCGAGAGAGTCTGAACTCTGTGTAGTCACTAGGGTAGCCTCCTCTCCTCCCTACTAATGTGGTGATTTGCTGACCATCGACGACATCACCAAAACCATCAGGGCAGGAAGGACGTGAAGCTTGACAAAGGCAGAAGTTTGAGAAGCCCGCAGATGAACCAACAATTCTGGCAGCAACAGATGTGATAATGATGTTCAGGGCCCTCCAGCTGTGCTTTGTGCCACTCCTGGATTTTGCCATGGAGCATGCTATGAACACCGATGCCAAAAAGTTGGCTGGAGTCATACATTTCGTTGGCTGAAAGTTGCAAAAGAAAATGTGTGTCTTCTTTCACTAAGTATCATTGAATTCATGTCAAATACAGTAGAACTTTATTGATATGTTTTGGTAAAAAAATGCAATAAAAAAAAACATACAAACCAGGAAAACGTAAGAGCTAAGGTCACAAAAAAATTCGGCAGATTCGACATTTGGCATTTACATAATGTGAAGCATTACATGAATTGTTGCAGCAGGAAACACCAATGTGTGCCAGTTAGGCAGGGCTCAAGCCGCCGGAGATGCTCATTGTTTTTGCGTCACAAAGCTTCCGTTCGTGCTCCTTGAATGCGGCTAGGGAGAGCAGCTTCTTCGAAGCTTTGAGAAGCCCACTTGGTGAGAATTGTTGTGGTACAAGATGCCACCGATGCATGTCGAGCTTGTGGGGCCCGAGTGACCGGACATGCACATTGTCGTTTTCTTATCGCATAGTGTTTTGAGACAGGAATGGGAAACCGCAACAAAATCGAGCTGGTGTGTGATGCCGGAATACGATAACCCCAGAGCAATACACGACGCTCACTTTGTGCCTCCTGCAGCAAGCAACGGCAGTGCGTTTGGGTTATCGCCTACTAAAAGCATGCAGCAAGCAGTACGCTTCCGACGGCACTATGCCACACCTGCTGCGACACAGATAGGTGAAGATGCTTATCGCAATGGATTGGCCGTGATAGCTATGAATGGCAACATGCGATGACCCACGAGGAGGTTTGCTGGTACCGGAATAGAAAACGGTGTGAGTGACAGCATTTTCACCTGACACGGGCAGTTGAGTGCTGCGGGGCAGCTGCCTTTGCAGGCACGTACTGCTGTTTATTGCACGAGCCTAGCATCTTTTCTTGTTTACATGGGATCTAGCCGTCAGAAATTGTGTCATACGATAGCAATCTGACGATCTACTGAGCATTTATGCTAAAGGATTGTGTTTTTCGGGAACGTATTGACCTGTAAAACAGAAGTGCAACTGTATTGGGTAATTTTTTTCATTTTCTATTGCGAACGTTGACACCAGGAAATCATATGAAACGGATTTTATCTATGAGGTCCTACTGCAAATACCTTCTTTCGCTGAACATGCTTGACTTTGAGAGAAGTAGCGCGTGCAATGTTTACAACAAGTTACATATACAACGAAGAATTTCGGAGGTCACAAGCACTTCATTGTAAAGGCGCTTGATTGTACTGTATAATTCCTGTGATAAGACAATTCAGAAACAACACATAGTACAAACAGAAACTAAGAGTCTATGCTTTGTCAAGACTACTCACTCTATATCGCTGAACTTGGGAAAAAGTTCACTTTCATAGCCAAAACGCTTCTTGAAGAACTCCCTCACGCAGTTGACATCCCTGTCAAAGTACCTAAACAGCAAGAAAAGAAAATCATGCAGCAGAATTATTGAAAAATGCACAACAAATATAAACATTAACCAAAACAAAATCCCAAATGCATTAACAAGTACACTGAACAGAACAGAAGCATACAGTCAGGCAGTGTAGTAATTGGTTGCACCGTATAAAAGCAAGGTTGAAAAACCCCAATATTGCTACATATGAGGATGATGTTGGATGACAAATATAGTAGCTGGTGTGTCAAGGGGCAGCAAAGGCATGGTTCTTTAATGTGGCTGCTGCAGTGAGCATTACGGGCCTTTAAGAAAAAGACACTGTCAAATCATACCTGCAGTAAACTCGCCGAGTATACCATGAACACCCTACATTACAGGTTGTTCTGAAATGGGCCCTCAGACACCAGGTGGATAAAGAGTGGATAGAGAGAGATAGACCCTTTTTGCAAAGCAGTTTGCTCTAGAAAAATGAGATGGCACTTTTGTCAGTGCACCGTAAGTTGCCTCCGCAAAAGCACACGAATACGAAACCATTACTTATTCCCCGCTTCTGTGTGATAAGCTGTTGAAAATGCAAATGGGTTTTCACTAACACACTGCGCTCCATTTATGCTGCAAAATATGGAGCGGTGGAGTGAAGACATGGGCACTAGCTGGCTGCAAAATTTGTGATTGGCATATTAAGAAATGGAATGAATCTTTTATGGCCAAGTTCACTGACCACTGCTACATAAGGACTGCCTGTGTTCACGGCTTTTTGCAATGCATGGCTCCCTTGAAGGATTAAAAATCACTAATTTGCTACCATTGTAGCGCTAGCCTCCAAGGAAAGGACTTCAACCCTGGAATGTCTGCACGAGTGAGTACTGCTCGTTATACAGTGACAAAGACAGTAGCGCCACTTCTTGGCATATAGTAAGTTTCTCGCACATTATCTATACACATCCACCCCAACTCACACACCTTGCACTGACGTATCAAGAATAAGTGAACAGGTGCATACTTGAATCAAAATGTGTTGAAGCATGGGTGATGACAACCACACCAACAACACATTAATGTTCAAAGCTGAATGTAACGGTCCACACAGTAAGCGAGTGACTAGCAATAACATGTATTAGCTACAAGCTATTGCAATGTACTGAATATCTATGTGACAAGCTTTGTGTCCAGCAAGAACAAATACATCACAACTGAGCCCACCCGCGAGCGATCAGGCAGGAAATAAACAATCAGGTAGTTACTGCTCGGGGAACTTTACCGAGTCAGAAATGTGACAAGCCGCTGGTTAAAAGTACTTTCTAATTAAGGAATGAAGAGAAATTAGTGCAACATATACAAAGACAGTGATATGGTAGTTGAACATAAGTACGGGTTTAGGCAGCATAGGAGGAGGCTTCAGAAGATTAGGACAAATTACGGGAAACAATCGGTAACGCATCAAGCTATACAGATTCTAAATAAACAGAAAGACATAATAAATTGGACAGACAGCCGTGGTAAACTTAAAAGAATGTACAAAACGTTCCTTGTCAGAACAGCATGTGTATTGTAGACTGTTTTACATTACTTTCTACTATGTCCATAACATTCCCGATTTTCTTTTTGTTTTGTAAGCACAATGTACTGGTACATAATCGTTCTCTACATATCTGTAACATGATAAACGGTCTACTAGCTATCTAGCACATGAATCCTGTGGGACCTTTTCTATATGTATATCTATCTGCATGATCTGTAAGCACATGTATGCATCCCATACTTCTTATCTGATGTATTAGAAGTCACTATTTTTTCCTTCATCAACTGTACATTGAGTGCAACTGTAATTTTAATATAATGTGCACCTTACTGTATATGTTACTGTACGCGTAAATGCTGTATGAACTGAACGGGGGCAGGGGCCCAGTCAGGCTATTTCACCCTTTAGTCTCTGTCTTCGCAGGAAATGCCCTGAAATAAAGTGATTTCGATTTTTTGATTTTGATAAACACACTGATACTGATTCAATTCATCAGTGGAAAGATAGCTTGGAATACATTATTAGCCCCGCTTTTATTACAAGCATCGTTTGTGCTGCTCGTGCCATTTGGAAAAGCGTAATGAGCTCTGGAAGCGCTTACATGTTCTTCGAATCTGTAGCCAAAGCTTTGCGTGTCATCCACCCAGTCACAGTGTATGACATTTGCTAAAACAAAGGTTTGCAGAGCCGCACTGGTGTCACGTACATCCATAGTAAACACAGAGGCCACAGAGGCAGCTGAGGCAAGCAATGGATGCATCACCATGTGATCAAACATGGCTGTGCCAATGGGATCACCGTGAAAAGGGTCAATAGAGGCTTCTTCATTTTCCTTGGTTGCCGCCCCACTTGGCCACGCTCCTGTGGCATGCTTAGGAGAATAAGAAATCAGTTCTTTCTAGCATTCAATTTCGGATGGTGTGTTGGCCTAGCCCACGACACGCCCCATAGGCTATAGGGCCTCGTTTCGATCCCTATAGTGTGGTGACCTGGACATGACATGAACACGCAACCCCTAGGAATAGACACTGCACCCATGGAATCGTCAGGCAGCAACGTAATAGGTGATGTGGTTGCTGCCAACACAAGTACCCTGCCCCCCCCCCCCCCCCCCCCCCCCCCCCGAGATCAACAAGACAACAGCTGCGGCCTCGGAAAGTGTCTCGGCGGTACAGCTACAACTGCCGCAATTATGGCCACATAACCTTACCGTGTGGTTTACTCAGGTTGAGGCTGCTTTCGGCCTCCGACACATCACCGCTAAATAAAGAAGTACTTGCTTCTGCTCTCGGCCCTCTCACCTGAAGTCACTTGCAAGTTCAGGGACATTATCACTGCTGCCCATCGACCCACCGTATGACCATTTCAAGGTGGTTGTGCTTATGCGCGTGCAAGACTCCTTCTGAGTGCAGGCACCTTCAACGGCTGCTCAATATAAAAGAACACGGCAATGGGCGCCTGTCATGGCTGCTTCGTGACACGCGACAACTCCTGAATGGCTCCAAGCAGGACAGGGACACCCTAATTCTTCGCGTGCTATTTCTGCAGCAACTGCTGCAAAATGTCAGTGTGGTATCAGCCAGAGCACTTGATTTGCCACTAGAAAACCTTGTGGAGCTCGCCAACTCCATCGTAGATTACACCATCATGAGCACTGTCGCGGAGACAACTGCAATTCCAGCTTCAAACCTTGAGGCTCATCAGACATAGTTGGAGATGAAGCTTGGCAAGCTTGCTGAGCAGACCTCTGCAATACGATTTTCGTTTCGTTAATGCTGTCCCTCTTCAGCTCGACGACAACCGCTGCTATCACCTTCAAGGTCAAGATTGCATTGCTGGTAGAAAAAATTATGGGGTTTTACGTGCCAAAACCACTTCCTGATTATGAGGCACGCTGTAGTGAAGGACTCCGGAAATTTTGACCACCTGGGGTTCTTTAACGTGCACCTAAATCTATGCACAGGGGTGTTTTCGCATTTCGCCCCCACCGAAATGCAGCCGCCATGACCGGGATTAGATCCCGTGACCTCGTGCTCAGCAGCCTAACACTAGCATTGCTGGTACCATTACAACTTTGGTGCTAGTGCACGCTGGTGTTGTAGTCCTTGCCACTGGCAGGAAAACTCAGCAGTGAGTCAGTGATGGTGGCCCATGACTCCTACACAACGAGCCTCCTCTTTTACGTCATCAACACGCTTGTCAGTCACCGTTTCTTCAAACATCACGAAAAGCAAGGATGTGTGCCTGACCGCTGTGCTTCTCGCTTGAAAGACACGAAGACTACAGCTGTGGTAATCAGACCACTCATGAATAACTCGCATGATGGCACGCAAAGCACCGATGTAATAGAAGCGACAGCTGAGTGCACAGGATTTGCCACCTGGAACGCATAAAGTACACAGAGGCACACGGCATCTTTCATAACCTGGCATCAAACGCAGCACGCATCTAGCAGACAGCCGTTCTCTGCTAACTGCTTGTGCAAGCAAAAATCCGTTGACAGCTCCAACAGTCCTCGGACAGTCTGCGACTTCTGGTCCATGAAAAACAAATGCGATTCTGGCAGCTCTCGGACTGGTGCGAGGAACTTCCAAAGCTGTTCCAGGAAAATCTGATGCGGGACAGCAGTCCCAAGCAGTCCGGAACTGTCAGGGACTGATTATCGATGAGGCCCAGTTTGACAGTGAGACGGCTGAACTACGCTCTACGTGTATGTCGCTTGCACTACGTGATAGGGCTGGTAATATTGATGAATGATTAATCGAATAAATGTATCCCACAAAATGATTACCATTGATTGATGTCCACCTTTCATTTAATCGACTTACTTGATTAGGCCTGTTTGATTAATTGTTTTCGAGAGTTTCACAGGAGTGGCGCAAAAAAATTATGAAATCGTACTGTAATGGTGGCACATGAGCAGTGACTGTGTGGCTGTTGGCTTTTTCCCAAAGATGCGTAGCCGAGCGCTCCCTCTCTCTTCCTCCACACGTCACCCAAAGCCAGAGGCTTGAAATGGCCGCGCAATTTGAAGCATGCTATAGCAACCCAGTCGTTCATCATCGTGCCACTTCCAGTCAACTTAACATGTGGCAGAGCATGCATGCCAATTTGGAGCATGTATTTGATATAGCGACGCAGTCAATGTCGATTTAAGCAAACCTACAGCATCTGAGTGTCTATTCTCGCATGATGGTTGTGTAGCCATATAAAGAAAGTGTTGCTTTCATCCAAATATCCTTCAATTGACATATTCCTTCGTGTGTAGAAAAGAGCATGTGGTGTAACAGCCTAAACCAGTAATTTTCTTTTCCCCTGTGCATATTACAATTTCTCGAATACTTCTGTTGGACTTCACCTTTCAGTTTTGCCATTTTTCTTTCTTGTTTAACTGTACCGTACGGGGTTTTACTAGAGTCACATATATTTAATTCTGGACTAAGTACCATTCTATAACATATATTGTTTATCTCTTCAAAAGCCACTAGCGCCAACTACACTTAGTTTTTATCAAGTTAAAGATTGTCCTTTATCAAACCTTTATACACTTGTCTGTCAAACTTAGTTCCACCTCTCAAACATTTAAATAAGGTCCTACAAAAGTAAATAATAGTGTTTCAAGCTTTTTAGAAGTGCCGACAAAAATGTCAATCAGTTAATCGATGAAGAAACCTGCGTCGAAAGTTATCATTCAATTAAAGGCTAAACTGATTAATGATTAATCGTTAATGAAATAAACTAATTGACCATCCCTCTGTAAGATGCCGCTTTCCTTCTCCTTGGGCACCATCGTATGGAATGTGTCGACTAGCTGCTCGCGCCACATTCGTGCCAATGAACCTTTGTCGATGAGTCTGAGATGTTGCACACCACCAGCCACCCTGGAGTTCGTGCAAAACAGCACCTCGCAACCTCGCGCTTCATGTGGCCGAGCATGAACTCTGACAACCGCCGATGGGCACGTGACTGCCTCCAATGCCAGCGCGCTAAGATTACCAGACACACAAAGCCACTGATACAACCTTTTTATCTACCAGACTTGCGTTTCAACCACAGGCCTATCGACATCATTGGTCCTCTACCTCCATCCAGTAGTGCCCAATACATCCTCACTTGAGCGGACCGAGACACCCGCTGGCTGGAAGCATTCCCGCAACAGGACATCACCACAGCTACTGTGGTGTCAACGTGTGTCAGCAGCTGGATTTCCCGTTTTGGCTATCCGAGTGTTGTCACGACTGACTGTGGACATTAATTTGAATGTGACCTGCTCCGCGAGCTCGCAGACCTGCTTCGTGTCCGTCACATTCACACGACGGCGTATCACTTGTCCGCCAATGGTATGGGGGAGTGGCTGCATTGTCAGCTCGAAGCTGCCCTCGTAGCCCGCGATGCCAGTGCCCGATGGGTTGACAAATTCCCTTTGTTTTCCTCGGCATATATGCTTTGAATTTTATGGAGGACCTCAGGTGCATGGTGGCTGAGATGATTTGCGGCACGACCCTGCAACTACACGGTGAATTTTTTGCCCCACTCTCTTTCGAAGCACTTAAACTGCAGGACTATGTAGAAAGGCTACTTTTTCAGTGACTGTAACTAACCCATCCATGGACACCTTCCACTCAAGACATCGACCCACGCTTTCATCCGCTGGGAAGGCATTCAACCGTCCCTCAAGCCCCAAGTTATGATGGCCCATTTCTTGTTCTCCACTGAAATATAAGATGATGCTGACCATCCGTGTTAATGGCAATGACGAGGTTGTGGCACACGACTGCATCATGCCAGCATGTGCACTGAACACAGCGCCCACATCAGCACCACATGATGCCTCTGCCTGTACTTTGACTGTGGAGCCAGGACAATCCCCTCAAAAACGGGTTAGCTGGACAACCACCAGTCTGGTGTCCCCAGTGGTAGACCTCTGCTTTTCTTAAATCATTTGTTAATTTTTTTTTCTCTTTTTGCGTGTGTGCATGCACGTACACACACACACACACACACACACACACTAGAGAAGATGCTGTGCTAATCTGCCTGGTACAAACACATATGCTATCCAATGCCACATTGAAAACAGACCGGGCTAATTGGTGGGTCAAGTATATGGCAAACATCCAGACATACTTCATACTACATTAGAATATTTACTTTAGTTGTACAAATTTCCCACCCTCCCTTCTCAACCCCTTTGAGAGCTGGACCACTATACTGCAAAAGCTATGCCCTATGCTATGGCCCCTTGCTAGCAGCTCACATAAAGTATGCTGGTAAGTTCAGCCAAATGGACTCAGCACCATGACAAGGACTGCACTGAGCTCTGACAGCAATGGCTCGGACTAAGAGTCGTTCAGAAATAAACTTGAGTTTCCTCCCTTTTATTCAACCACTACCATATGCCTCCCGGATAGTCTTTGTGGGGGAAAAAAAAAGAAAGAAAGAAAAAGAGAAAAAAACCGTTAACATGGCTACGTCATTGACAGTGCATTAGAACATTAGGATCCTTCTTTTTAAATGAACATCTGCATTTATCCCTAACTGTTGTAATATCTCTAATTATTGCGGAAGAGATATCTTCTGTGAATTAGACTGGCCCAATGGGAAAATCAGTCTTTGCAGTCACTGACCAAGTGTTCATGGCATGACTGACACCTCAGAACTACATGCGGTCTCCCAGTTCATAACAAACTCGTCACTGTCTATAAAGAACCAATATGTAGCTCAGAAAATATTTTTCCATTCATGATGGTCAATGAGCACAATTACTAACCTTGCAGAATGTCTGGTCTGCATGTGAAAGGTCTGGCCCCATCAAACTAAATCATCAACCACACAACATTAACAATGTGTGCCGTTATTTTCCTTGTGCATGCGGCTAGGCTGTTGTAGGCAGTGTTGCTAGACAAACTAAACAAAAAAATGCCACAGGTCCACCCACACTTAAGATGGTAATTTTCTCTTCTTTCATAAGTTGAGACAATCATATTCCCTAACAAGAGTAAGAAGCATGCCATTTTTACAGAAGTGAACAATATTATTGCACTGGTTATGCTTCCCAGTCAAAATAGCCACAAAACATACTATGTAAATGTAACCATACCACTCTGCATTGCGATGGGATGTGGACATCATCTGTGGAAAATCAATCAGCGTGGGCTTGTCTTCAGCATTAAGCATCAAGTTGAATTCATTGAAGTCTCCATGTATGAGGCCACAGTTGCCCAGCTTAACAAGCAAGTCCATGAGCTGGTCATACAGCTGCGCAGGATCTTCCAAGTCATGGACATGGCACCTGCGATTGGGAGGTCGGCACTTTAGTTTATTTAAACAAAGTAGTCGACTCTCATTATAACGGATCCTGATAATCAGACAAGAAATCTTTATTTTATTCAAAGTCCGTAATATCTGAAACTTTGGCCACAATGTGTAATGTTATTATAAAGAGCAAGTGACAAACATCCGAAATAAAAAAAAAAACGAGGGGGGAGGTTGCAGTTTCATTCGAGGCAAAGCATCAATTGCGATAGCAAATTAACAGACAGCTCTGTAAAGTAAGGATAGTAGTTTCATCGGCCGTACAAAGTTGTAAACATTCGCTTACTAACTACATTAACAAGCACGGTGTCACGCATGCACAGGTAAACATGAACACATCTCGCTCGATGACCACAGAAAGTTGCTGTCAAAACGGTGGGAGGAAGCGTAGTAGCAGCAGCGAGTGAATTGGTCTCCGTGCTGTCTCTCGCTTCAATGCAAACTAAACGTCGAAAGCACAGTGCAACAAAGCTATCGGCACTGGGTGGACTTTGTCCACATTGCAGATCACTTTCAAGCTTTCAAGATATTGCACCCGCTTGGCAGCGCCGTAAGCAGCAGCTGCTGCAGTAGAACCCCCGCCTGCACCCCCCCCCCCTCCTATGCAAAAGAAGACGGCACACTTTTGCCCTGCCCTCTTCCTTCGCGCGCATGATATTGAGCCGTGATCATCGGCTGCCTCTCGCGAGTCAGTTGTCAGCTCGTGTCGACACGGCAAAAGTCCGTATTATATGCCTGATTTTGATAAAAATTGCCATTATTTTGTCCGCTGTAGTCGATAGTTCATTGTAACTCGGTCCGTTAAAAGCGAAATTCGTTGCATTAATAAAATAGGTAGAGCAAACTATGGTTGAAATATGGTCAGTTATATCCAAGTCTTTTGTACACGGGTCCGTTGTAATGAGTGTAGACTGCATTTCAAGATAAACTTGTTGCCACAATTTATAGTGAGCATGTATACCTCTAGACTGAGTGTCGGTCAAAGTAACTATGCATCACATCAGCTACAAACAAGACAGTGTAGCAAAACGTGAGCCAGGTGTAGCGCCACACATTGAAAAAAATTTTTTTGTCCACATGCTATTTTCGTACTTCTTTCGAGTCAGCGCTAGCACTAGTTTCAGTTTTCAACCTGTATGCTTACAATTGAAACTGCTGTTCTCCCTCACTTTTTGAAACTGCAAAACAGTAGTAGGTCACATGTGCAAAGCTACTCAACGTTAGGTTGCGTGTCTGTCCTATCACATAACCTACAAGTAGGAAAACACAATTAATGGAAAAATGAGACTTCCATCCAATCGTAGCAATTGCTACAAAGGAAACCCATACGTGTTTCTCGAAAGAAAAGCCTTGCAGATGAAGGAAAATTCGTCCTGGTCCGGGATTCGAACATGGGACCATCACCTTTCTGAGGCAGCCGCTCTACCATCTGAGCTAACCAGGCGGCTAGCAGATGGCAGGGCCAAGTCAAATTTGTCAACAACTCGAAGCAAAGCAAGAGTTTGACGTAATAGTTCTGCAGAAACCCGCGAAGTGGAGAGAAGGGATTAATTAATGGAAAAATGAGACATGCACCGAATCGTGGCAATTGCTACAAAGGAAACCCATACAGGCTCCTTGAAAGAAAAGCTCTGCAGTTGAAAAAAAATTCCCGGACCAAAAAAAGTCCCGGACCAGGAGGAATTTTTTTTCCTTGATGATGTTGAGACATAACAAAAAGTGACAGTGCAAGACACAGGACATTAAAGGGAACTGACAAAGTTCTTTGTCCGTCTCCTTTTTTTTGTCCTGTGTCTTATGTCCTCACACCCTGTTACTTGTTCTACATGAAACATGTCCCAACCGGAACGAATTTACACTTTACTGGCCGAGATACTTAGAAGTGGAAAGAAACAATGGTCAGCAAGTAGCCAGAAGCTTTATAGAGCTCAAGTAATGAAAGCTTACGTTCATACTAATCCCATACACTCAACAAGATATTAAGAAATATTGAATGTCAAATTCTGTCAAGTAGCAAATTCGATTTGTATATAAAAGTGAGACTAACACTTCCATTAATAGTAATTTTGGACAGGCTAGGCTTGCTTCCTGTTTAAAGTAATTTAAAAGCAAAGTGGTGCAGGTAAACTGACAATGTATGGCATCAACATTTTTGCTGATTTCCGTTTGTGTAACTCAGTATGGCACTTACAATGGATGTCCATTGATGAGCTCCATAAGAATGCAGTGACGGTTGAAGCCCACTGGCTCAGGTACAGGAAACCCTCTGTCATGAAGAGCCTGAAAGATCACCGGCACAAAATACACCTACTTATTTCAAGCTGCGCACATTTCATTTCAAATTGAGTAGTTTTAAAAGGTAAGTCAGCATTTAAATGACACAGACTTTACAATGAGGGCTAAAAATATGAAAGGGATGTCCACGAGGCAACAAAAGATGAAAAAGTACGTATTCACACACCTTCATAAATGCAAACTCCTTCACAGCGGCCAATCTTGACAGGTAAAGCCAAGAAGCCTTGTTACGATGTTTGTGGTAATCTCTCTTTTCTTTCAGTTTGCGGAAGCATACTCGCCCCAACCTGCATGGAATCGTATAGTGAATCCATAAAAAGACAGAAAGAAAGAAAAAATTCCCACACTAAAATTCGGGAGACAAGAAAGGATGCAGGTAAAGCTGCAGGGGTCAAAATTTTCAAGAAGCCAAAAGCTGAACTTTTTACTTTTGTGATGTAAGGAAAGCTTTGTTGAGTTTTGCAATGCTACTTGGTGTCAGCAACAGACGTAGGGTAGTTTGGATGCCTTGGTTACACCATGCAGCTCAAGAGGTACTAGTTTTGAGTGTTTCAGGTGGGTCACAATCATTGCAATGGACTGCACGTGCTTTAATATGAGTGCACTGCCACGTGCAACCATATTTTGGACTGTTCCTGTACCTCTTGGGAAAATGACCAGGACCATGGTGAATAACTGACGACAATGACTGAAACAGGGCAAGACAGAAATAGTAAGGATTCCCATGTGATTTTGGTGCAATGTGGTGACTCTGAAAGTTGGTTCAGATAGCACTTCCAAAAGCCTATATGATCACCTTTGCCTCAGAAAAAATTGAGGCTGCCGAGTGTGAGACAGTTTTACAAAGATTAAGCTGCACAGTGGGCTATGAGGGACACCATAGAAGGGTCCAGGCTAGTTTTGACCACCTCTGGCCATGCAATGTGTACCTGACTCTATGTACATTTCAAATTATTAATCTCCCAGGCTGAGCTGGCATCTAAAGTAGCAATGAAGCTGCAGAAAGCAGCAGGTTCACAAAGTCTTTGAGGTGCATTAGCAGTTTCATAGTTATGGTAAGAACACTGGCCAGGGGCCGCCACAACAGCTGACATCCAGAAATGATGCAGCTGATAATGAATACTTTGGTAGTGCACCGTCGTTAACCCCACGAGAATACTAAAAAAAAGTGAACAGCACCTGAAAGGGCATATAATAGTTTGTATCATGTGAACCCAACAAATGTACCTCTTTATGCCTACATTTTAGTTTTAACACTGTTTCATTTATTGCTTGGTGTAAGAAATATATGGATGCACCACAAATTTTTAGTTTTCTGAATATATTCTGCAAAGATGAATTTCTGATATGACAAGTACCGACTGTCTTTGACTTCATCTTAATGGAAGTGAAATCGAGGGTTCGACAGAAGCCCGTCTGGTCGGGATGAGGCATTGAAGAAATAAAACGAAGGACACCGACCAACAGAAGTGCTAAAAATGAATAAATCTAAAAGACATTTCGGCTTCGCTACGGAAGCCTGGTTCACAATGGGATGACAGAAGGTTCATGGAAGCTTATGTATACTTCAGAACATGACGTAAGCAGCGCGTGTATGACGGGGGGAGGGTTCCCTCATTTCGACTGGGTGTGTGATGTGTTTTTTGTATCTCCAGTGATTCCAGATACAGCCGTGATTTTAGGTTTCTTTCTTGGCCGATAATTCTCGAGCGATGCCAGTCGATCTCGTGGCCCATTGCATCCGTGTGCTCGGCAAGGGCATTCGACACTGTACGTTTCTTTTCGACATCTTTCTGATGCTGCCTCAGTCTCTGTTTGAAGTTGCCCGATTCACCGATGTATGCGTAGTCGCAATGGAAGTCTACTGTATGTTCCTTCAGTCACATGTGTCTCTAAACTTTTGCTGTGAGCCCCGCATTGCTTGTACATATTTTGCAGTGAGCAAATATGCAGGACATTTCTAAGGATGCCTACATGAAGAGTCAAATGCCAGCTGCCAAAATTTTTAACTTACGCTAAACTGATCATAAGTGAGCAGCATATGCTATTGTAGCTGTCATGGCAAAGCTACAGGGCTGATTTTCTTATTAACAGCATAGCATGTTAGTAGATGGCATGTGCTCTTGGTGGTTAGATGTGAAACAAATTCCAGCACATTGCCTCTGAGATTTCCAGTGAGACGATGGTGCCATCTTATCTCGTAGGTCTTGGAGGTCATACCCAGGTGCTGCATCAGTTCACAATGTTTTAGATTCTGTGTCATTCCTGGTAAGTGGTAAAGGTGCTCTTTCTGCCAGTCTCGCTATCAAAAAGGTATATTTTTGCTTGGTTTTTCGAGCTGCATACACTTGTACTTAATGAATTCTGGGGTTTTACACGCCAAAACTATGATCCCATTATGAGGCCTGTTGTAGTGTGGGACTCCGGATTAATTATGACTGCCTGGGGCTCTTTAATGTGCCCCCAATACACGAGACACAGGTGTTTTTGCATTTTGTCCTTATTGAAATGCGACCACACCTGCATTTCAAACAATATTTTGCATGGGGGCTGCAGTTTGTATGCACCATCTGAAACTAGGCTTTTTACGTGTTGCAGTTAGCCCTTAAGCTCAGATTTAAAGGTTCCTTCATGATATACATAAGTACCTACTAAAATACTTTAGCTTTCTACACTGATGAATTAAGTGCTTTTACTTAGTTTGAATACAACCAGTTAAATATTTCGATTCACATGGCTGCAAGATCTAGACTGTGGTACACAGAAGGATAAAAAAAAATGACTTGCCGGCTTATTTTGAGGACCAGGTCCCTTCCTTCTTCATTGGCTGCCACATATATATCTATATAGAACAATAAACATGTGCACACATCACGGCACTGCAAATTAACCTAAGTGCTCCAGTTGTAAACAAAGAATTCGTATTTGCTAGTGCAAAGTGAAAACTTTTATCATTGAGTGGCAGTGTCATAAGTGCTGTATCATTACAAGTATTAAATATCCAATTAAAAAGGAGAGAATAAGAAGGCATCAATAACTGAGTATGCCACAGTAACGAAGCCAGAGCCATGCGACAAAGCTTTTACAATACTGTTCACATCTGACATTTCTTTTTGTTAAGAAGTTTAATGCACTGCCTATCAGGTGCAAGAGTTGCAGGGAAACATTTTTTCACCTGCCAGAATTAGTTGTATGTGACATTTGTGACAGTGGCAATATTCTGCTATGAGCGATTCGAATCGCACAAAATGCAGAGCAACAAGAAAGAAGCACGTACCAGATTCTTTCCCTACACCAATTTGGTTGCCAACTGAATTCACCAAACCTTGTGAACAGAGAGTCTTGAGGGCGAGGTAATCGTACCCCATATTTGTCAACCGGTAACCATCGTCTGTGCGGGGAAACAAAACGTTATTGATAAAAGGTCAATGGTAGAATAGATCAGATACCTCTAATTTAAGGCAACTGGTTAAGAGTCAAACGCGTTGCTTACATCTCTTGCCACGTTCGTAGGAAAGAAGCTTTTGTTTGCACAGCTCTCGGAGGTGTTTGTGACATCCCCCATGTTTTAGGTTGGCAATGGTGGCGACAAGTGCCCCAGGCACAAGTTCATGGTTTTTCATTCCCATTTCAACCTGTAAAAAAATGAAAACAGAAATTTACCAGTGATGGTCGGAACTTTCGAGCAGTGCACGCTGCACGGTGTGTACGTAGCTACAACTAAATATGGTGAAGACTAGGTTTATCTTTCATCAGTATCCTTTTCCCCTTCTCCAACACAGTATCATATTAGGTAATTGACCACTGCAATACCTACCATGGCTTCAGTTCGCCTGCGACTGTTAGAAAGACACACTAGAAATGCACACTACGTTCTTACCGCAGTCAAGACTCGGAAGTCGTCAGACGACATGTACCTAAGCAAAGTAAGATTGAGTTTCCCCATCTTGACTGTTGTTGGCACGCTGCACAGTGCACCTACTACCACTTATGCACCCGCGTTTAGCCCACTGTCTGGTTGCCACAGCACGGAATATACGTTACGAACTTATAAAACGCGAAACTCAGTGAAAATTAGGTACACAGCCATCCACAGCATGCGCAATCGCGAGGCTAAACAGGCTAAGGCTTGAGTTGGATCGATTTAATTTTTTCAATAATAACACACCTTTTATGAAAACAACTTGCATTTTAAAATATTATTGCATAAACTATCAATCCATTTTAAAAATAATGTTTATTTTGATTACAATTATCTAGGAATTGGAAGTGCTGAAATCTGGTCTTGATAGGACCCCGGATCGACCATTTGGATTGACAGCTCGCGACATAAAAATGGCAGCGCCCAGGTCAACCTTCTTATGTTGCGGTTCAAACTAGTTCAAACTTCCCTTTTCAGTGCATCGAACCATTGATCGAACTAAAGACATGGAAACTCGTTGCGTATCTTCAACATCTAGGAATTGTGAGCGTCCATCTTCGTTTACAGGTTTGGTAAACAGACGCGTTGTGCTCAAGTCTCGTCCTGGTGCCGACGGCGAGCCGCAGCTCAGTAATTTTGCTACGGAACAGTGCGCTACACCACGAGAGTTCATTGACGGCGAGGTCCTGGTTCGAAGCGTGTTCCTGTCCATCGATCCTGCCTTGCGATGTCGCATGAACGAGAATACGGGCGTGCACTACCTCACGCCGTGGCTCGTTGGGCGCTGCGTCGAAGGTTTGGGCGGCGTCGGCATCATCGAGCAGTCCCACAGCGCTCTGCTTGAGAAAGGCGATATTGTCTGCAGAGCCATGTCTTGGCCTTGGCAGCTGTACTTCAAGACGACCGCCGATTCACTTCAAAAATTGGACGTCCAAGAACTTGGTGGCGACGTGTCCGTCGTGCTGACATGCCTAGGTCTCACGGGACTCACGGCGTTGCTCGGGCTGCGCGAAAAAGGCGGCATCAAGCCGTCTGCCAACCAGACTTGTGTCGTGTCCGCGGCGGCTGGCGCCTGCGGTTCTCTGGCGGGCCAGATTGCAAAGCTAGAAGGCTGCAAGAGAGTTGTTGGCATCTGCGGTTCGGATGAGAAGTGTGACTTCCTGACCAAAACGCTCAAGTTCGATGCGGCCATTAATTACAAGACCCAAGACGTGGACGAGAGGCTGACGGTGACATGTCCCGATGGCATTCAGGTGCGTAGAGTTGCTTTTCTTCGTACGGTCGAGTGGAGGGTGCGTTATCCCTTAGCGAACACGTTATTGCAAGACACAAGACAAAACAACATTGCGAACATACAAAAACATTGTACGACCAATCACTGAATATAACTTCACTGTTTGTAGCCTGTGTAATATAATTGCTTACATAAACAGCATAGAATCGATCAAATGAAAGGTATTTTGCTTCATTTACCTATGCTACAGCAGGAACTTTTCACTGTCTCTTCCAGTATCCCTGGGTCTCACTCCTGTATCGAAAGGACGCAAGATTGAGTCCCAGAAACTTCTGCGTTCTCTCTTCAACTCATCATGATACGCCTTGCCGAACAACTACTTAACACATTCTGAGTTACTATCCACCAGGAACAGTCACATACTAAACATGTCTTTCATTCTTGTACTGACTGTTTATAATACGGAATGGATATTCTGGTGGCAGCCCGGCAAAAACGCATAAATTTCCTGGCAGTTCGCAGAAATACCCTAGGCTTATGCGCGCCGATTCTGACAGTAAGAATTTGCACTAGTACTAAGTGTAAGTGACGTATGTGTCATTATTTAGTATGCTTTAGCGGTACCTCCAACCTGAACTGGCCCGTGGGTGTGGGCTTTCTGAGGCCCAAGCGTGCCGTGGGGTGCTCGCATACAGGATTGTCTGTCTGCGACAGCATGCCGGTTCCACTGAACGCCCTGGTTACAGCTTTGGCGGCGCAGGATGCGAAAGGGGTAACGGGGACGCCAAAGCTGGAACTCTGTCTCTGAGTTGAGGGCTCCAGGGTTGTATAAGGTTGACTGTCCGCTATCGCAGACAGCTGTGAACAACCTCTTCAATGTGAATAACCCCCGTTTTCATTCCTCCGCTGCACCTTGGGTGCCCTGGTGATCCTGCTGTGAAATTATTACCTCAGTTACTCTTCCAAGGCTTCCATTTGCCTGGATTGTCAACTCTGCCAGCATTAGTAACATAAGCATGGCTAATTAATAAGGACAAACTGCCGGCAGAATATATATACTTCTTTCTAAATACGTATTTTCCTCGGACCATAGAAATATATGGCATATAATACCATGATTAATGTGGCGAATTGGGCATGTTGGTACATATTTGAAAAGGTGGCAGTGCAAAAGAAGGAGACATGGATGGATGGCTACAGGATGACAAGGACGAGCGCTGAACTTCCAATAACATGATTGTGAATGCTTCACCAAAATATACATGCTGTCCAAGCCAGGGGTTATCATCTGCATATGCATAAATATACCAGCTCTTTGTCTGCAGGGGTGATGGAGGCCATGCTGACACATCCCTCTGCAAGTCTAGAGATCCATTCAGATTCTGCGATTTCTCATGTCACAGGTGTTTTACTCTTGATAACAGAAGTGTTTTAAAGGTTGGGCGAGCAGTCCTTGCAAGTTAGACAATGACTTGCCAGTAAAGCTTTAAATTATTTTCCTTCACACACATTTTTTATGCTGTTTGCATTCTCCCTTAACCTATCTTTAACACATCTCCCAGTCTGGCCAATGTACACTTTTCTGCACCTTAAAGGAATTTCATAGGCTACACCTTCTGCACATTCAACAAAAGACCGCCTGTGCTTTGTGCCACAGTCACGCTTCTGGGTTGCCGCTGGTTTGGTCAGCCTGCAAAGATTTGACAGCTTGTGGGGAGCAGAGAAGATGACTGTCACGTCGTAACGCTGGGCCACGTTTTTCAAATGTGCAATAGCGTGTGAATGTAAGGTATCACAGCTACCTTCTACCAACACTGTGCGCATGCTTCGCACATTTCTGGCATTGTGCGAATCTTTTTGAGAAGGCCCTCTGTGACTGAAATGAGGAGGTGTGGAGGATACTCGGTGCACAACAATCTTTCGGCTTGATTATTGAAGGCATCTGACGCACAGTGCGGGTAAGATTTGCCAAGACCATCCTTCAGGCACAACGTTCCAATAGCTCATTTAGCGAGCTTAGTGCAGGCGAACTTGAAAGGCAGGAGGGGTTTGTTGGCACGCATTTCATAGCTCCAGCAGACACGAACACATTTAAACCACAACCAGATATCTAAAATTCTGATTTGGCCATTGACTGGGAGTTCATGCGTTAGGTCAAGTTGGTGCATTGCATTTTTGAACATAGCCAACACCTTTCTGCTTTCACATTCAATGGCCTGCGCTTCACAATTTAAAGCAACCAAAAGATCATTGACGAAGCAGAACACCTTAAGAACGTTCTTGCCTGTGAGCAACACATGTATGACACGATCAAAATGAACAAGTACTAAGTCTCTAAGGGCTGGGGCGATGCAGGACCCAATGCATACACCCTGCAAGTGTGGTGTCCCTTCAAACTGGATATACACTGACCATAAATAAAACGATAAGAGTTCTAAAAAACCGCTAACTGAGACCCCAGTTGCATATTGAAAAGCAATGGAACCATATTTGTTGATAGAACGCTCAACACATTTAAGAACCTGCAAAGCTGTCAAAAGCTTCGCAGGTTGACCGACGCGGCGGTAACTGCGGCACAAAGCACAGACAGTCTTTTGTTGAATGCACAGAAGGTGTAATTTATGAAATTCCTTTAAGGTGCGGAAAAGTGTACATTGGCTAGAATGGGAGATGTGTTAACGATAGGTTAAGGGAGCACGCAAACGACGTAAAAAATGTGCGTGAAGGAAAATAGTTTGAAGGTTTACTGGCAAGTCATTCTCTGGCTTGCTAGGACTGTTCGCCCAACCTTGAAAACACTTCCGTTATCAAGAGGAGTAAAACGCGTGTGACACGATAAATCGCAGAATCTGAACGGACGTCTCGACTTGGAAAGAGATGTGTCAGCATGGCCTCCATCGCCCTTGCATACAAAGAGATGACATACTTATGCATGTGCAGGTGATAATTCCTGGCTTGGACAGCGCATATATTTTCGTGAAGCATTCACAATCATGTTATTGGAAGTTCATCGCTCGTCCCTGTCGTCCTGTCTCCGTCCGTGTCTTTCCTTTCTTCTTTTCAAATTTTCATATAATACCTGTCAACATCTGCTCATTACGCTTACAACAATGTTTGCGTGTCTTAGGATGCTCTCCCTTCATTGTACCTTCAACTGCCTTATTTTCATACATTTATACGACGAAGCGGTATATGGCTAACCGATTCGTCCGTCTGTCCCTCTGTCTGTCGCCTGTACGCCGAAAACTCCGGCGCAACTCCTTGCGCATGCGTGAAAAGAGAAAGAGAGGCGCTCAATTAGACAACACCACCTAATAGCACAAGGCCTCTTTACTCCGATCCGTGACGTCACGCTACCCGGGTCGAAATTTCAATTTACAAGGCTGGCTTGTTGAAAGCGGTGACTCCAAAATCGCTGTTGCCTACTCGGAAGCATCCCCATTAGGTTTTTTGGCAGTCGGACCAGGTAACATGATGTCATGGATCGGAGTAAACAGTGACATCGTTGCTCCCCGTCGCAGCCGAGCGCGCACGCAGCAGCTTCTCTCCGGCTCCGAAACAGATAGGCCGCGAGTCATGCATACTCCTTAGGAGCAAGCTGCTTTCGATCAGCAACGCCGCGAGCAGAACCGGGAACGAGCTCGTCGACGCCGTACGGATGCTGCAGCCCGGCCACAAGAACAGGCTCGTGCAGCCGAGCGCAAGCAGCAACTGCGTACCGAGGATCCGACAGCCTACCAAGCCGTCGTTTTATGAACCGTTGGGATTAACCCAGTGATAAAACACCGGGGCCGCACGTTTCAGCTTCGCTAGTTAACCATCTGTGCCGAGTGCTTGGACGGTGATCTTTTCTTACTTTGACTGCCTATTGGCGATAATACTCACTGCTCCGATAGCCCTGGTAAAGGGCTGCAGTGTGTAAAAATAAATGAGTGAATACATGAATACCGTTTGGAAACGTAATTTATCTGCAGTACAAAACGTAAAGTACCTCAACTTCAAAAAAAATTCAGCAGCAATTACGATAATTTGAGCGCAGCTCTATACGTGTTTTCATATCGCAATATACTGAATCAAAGAATTTGAGGGAGAAACGTAGTATGAGTCGACAATCGTTGAAAATCTAATCTGCGGGTCAAGCGCGTCGGCTTTTAATCATGACCCATCGAACGTTCCAGTATCGCTGGTGCCGCATGGCTTTCAGAAAGTACTACACAATTCGGTTCGCGCGTACAATCATTGCAAAACGGATAAATGGATGCGCACCGTCGCATTATATATATTCATATTTCTCGGGCTTTCTCGATTTGCCGGAAAAATTAAACACGTGAATTGTGTATACCTTCCTGGAAACACCTCACTCTGTAGTTCAAGCACCTCCTCTTGTGACTGTCCCCCTTACAGCGCAGTTCCCGACCGCTCTCGGAAAACTTTACGATCGGTTCTTGACGGAGGAAGAAGCTCTAGGACACTGGTCCAGGCGGGTTTCGACACTCAAGGTCTTCAATACTCAACTCAGGTTCTTAAGGTCTGGTGAATTGTGCGACCGATTTTGAGTTGTAGCGCGTTGCATCGCGTTAATGTGCGCATTATTTCTGACTATTTTTTTATTCCTTCTATCATCTTTTATTTCCTTTATCTCTTTCCCTAGCACAGGGTAGCCAGCGGCACTTACACTGGCTAACCTCCCTGTCTTTTCTTGCCCTGTTTCTTTTCTAATGACTGTCGACGTGACTGCACCCTTCTAATCCGTTTATGGCTTGGAGTAGCATTTTCAAATGCGTACTTTTTCCTTATTGGAATGGCCAACAGCCCACTTTGTGACTTCTGCGGGTGCAATGAAACAATCGCGCGCCTTCTTTGTCAGTGATCTCGTTTCAACGCGCAAAGAGCAGACCTCTCCGCCACCCTAGACAAACTGGACAAGCGCCCAATGACAGAAAACAAGATCCTCAGAAACTGGCCTACGCGAACATCAGCGCGATCCGCTATAAAGGCGCTGCTGCGGTACTTAAAAGACACGGGACTTTCTGACAAATTGTGACTGTACACTGTGTGACGTAGGATTGTACGGTGACACTGTGTAAGACCAGGAACACCTTTGCGGGCTGCGTGACGGTGCCCACAAACAGTTCGTGTGTACGTGCGTGCGTGCGTGCGTGCGTGTGCGTGCGTGTGTGTGTGTGTTCAGTTTTCTTCTTCTTTTTTTATCCTCACTCTCACCTATCGCATCCCCTTGCCCCTCCCCCAGTACAGGGTAGCCAACTGGAGATAATCTCTGTTTAACCTCCCTGTCTTGCCTTTGCCTTTCTCTCTCTGTGTCGTGTTGACAATAGACGGTGTCCAAAACCCGACGTCTAGATTTAACTTGTTTCCGGCTCTCGAAATCGCATCCGCGCCTTTGAACAACGAAAAGCGTAGCCTTTAAAATCCGCATTTTAGTTCCGGAGGACGCTACCCTATGGGGCGTGGCTTTGGACACCACCTATAAGAACAACAATTAAAAAGTTACATAATTACTTTTAGTTATGTAATTAGGTGTTGGGGACCAAACAACTTTTGGCGGTTTCTCAACAAGACCCTAAACATGTACTTAGCTTTATGCGCGCGCGCACGCACGCACACATACACGCACACACGCGCGCGCGCTGGGAACCGAGAGCCACGGCTTTCGTCATTCATAAACACAAAGGCAACAGATATAAACGCGTAATTCTCCCCACGTTTTCGTTGTTGTCATCGTGTGTTGGCTCTGTGTGTTTGTGACATTTATCCAAGTGTGTGGATCACACCGCTACATACGTGCAGTCGCTGACCGGGAGACCCTTGCACGCTCGCAGGTGTACTTCGACAACGTGGGCGGCCCCGTCAGCGACGCCGTCATCCGGCACATGACTTCCGACTCCAACATCGTGCTGTGCGGCCAAATCGCTGTGTACAACAAGAGCGTACATTACCCGCCACCCTTGTCCGAGGACATCCAGAAGATCGTCAAGGAGAAGCGCATCAGCCGGGACCGGTTCCTGGTGCTCCAGTACCAGGACAAGTTCGACGAGTGTCTCGCGCAATTGAAGGCCTGGCTCAAGGAAGGAAAGCTGGTTGCGCGCCAGACCGTCGAGAGAGGTCTCGAAAACGCGCCGCGAGCTTTCATCAGCATGATGAACGGAGGAAACATCGGCAAGCAAGTGGTCATGGTCAGCGACCTTACTAAATCCACGTGATGTGGTTGAATCTTCAAACGCAGTGTCCGCGCAGCTCTCAGAACAGCCGAGACTGCAGGACATGGCAAATTGCATCACTTGGCAAGCATGTCGCATGCCCCAAGTCTCGCAGACTGCTCTCCCTGAAGAAAACGATTGGTTACAGGGTCCAATAGCATTAAGCATCGACGCTATATGCAATTAATCGCTGTTTGCCGCTGCGCTCGCGGAAGGGACCGCAGAAGCCTAAAATTCTAGGCTAGTTGTGAGTAATAAAGCTTTCTTGTAATTGACTGTTTTTTTTTATGACTGGTATTTCGTATATAGCGCAAATGTGTGAATAGGTCTGCTTCAAGGATTAAGCACATGGCTCGCAAACTTGTTTGAGACGGTGAGCTATATCTGTGCTTGCTGTTTCTTTTGTTCCTGATTCGTGTAAATGTGGAATGAAAGTGAAAGGCCGCAACGTAAGAAGTCGTCTCGCGGGCTTGTCGGTCCGGAACTACAGGAAAAGCGAACTGCGCAAAACGAGAAGAGAAATCGTCGAAGACGAGCAGCGGACTTTGGCATTCATGGCTCTGAACGGTCGGCTTATCGGCGGTCGGTTCCTTGGCGTATTTTGTGCTGTTGCTTTGCTGCATGACCGGCCTTGTTGCTCAGTGTTGTACTAATCCCCACCCCTATAGGCGCCAGAAGTCGTTCACAGCAATATTTGCATACCTACACTCTTGAAGACAGCTGCGCCCTTTGGGGTGCTTTTGTCACAAAACGATGATCATCTGCCGTGCTTGCGTTTCCTTTCTTGAAAAGTGCGCTGGGTACTTTCCTGTCAACAACGCTATGTCACGCTGATAACGCGTGGTCCGTTCGTGACTTGGAAGTGCCGGGCGCGCGGCGTCACAGAAAGGAAATGCACTCTAGATGATTAATTGTTATGTGACAAAAATACGCCCCAGAGGATGCACCTGTTATTAGAGTTTAGAAATAAGTTTGAGTATACCTTCCGCGAATCGAAGTGCGTATGTGGCGAAAAGGAAAAAATAAATAAATAAAAAAAGTAAAAGCGCGCGCTTGGGGTGTCTCCTTTTCTGTTGCACTTTTCCCCGTCGTTTTCGGCTTGAACATAACATGAGCGCGTGTACCAACTCGACCACCATTTTATCGGAAGTCTGCGAACGCGTTCGTCATACGTGTTCTCCGCTAAAGAGTTCGCTTCCCGCACTTCGCTCTTCGCACGTAACGCAATACTCCTGCAGCGACGACTGTCCGTTCGCTGGCAGCGTGCGCAAGCTTACCGAGCGCTTTTTTAAACCGATCCCGCCAATCCGTGGCCGTAGACGGAAAGCGTCCGCCAGTTGCTCTTCGCCAGATAAACACACCGAACGTCATCGCGGTAGGTGCGAGCCTATATTGCACAAGGTGTGCAGGCAACCTGAATCCACTCCAAAACGACGCCGCGCGCTCCCCCAGAGACACAACTACAGATAAGAGCGGCGCGAGAAGATAAGGTGTATCCTCTGGCGGACTTAGCACTCGCCGATGGGCGGATGACAAGCGAAGCGGCGCAGCACTTTGGTGAAGTGGTCGTTAAGCCCTTCGGAGTTCTCTCGAGCGTCTTCCGTTAGCCGACTGCATCGTCAGCGAAGCTCTCATTAAACGTCTTCCCGGAAGCGCGATGACTGCTGGAGCGACTTGGATGAAAGGATGTTTCCTCGTGGTCCTGTGCTGTGCGGCTTCTGCCGCTGCCATGGCCGAATCGCCCGCTGAAAAGGTGAGTGGCGAAGCGCGCGCGCTTGGCATCTCGGCAGGGCCCACATAATCTCTTATACGCTCTCGAGTTGTAGGTCACGTGACAAACAATCTCGGAACGTGCTCGCAGCTCTCTTTCCTAGAGTTCTTACGTATTATAAGTAAGTTAAATGTGACACAAGGGGTGGTAACATGGCGGCGACACACTTTTGTTCGCGACCTCCCACTGCTCTGCTGGGCAAGGCCTGCACGTTCACGCTTAAGTAGGTGTACTGCACATGGAGATAACGTGGAGATCACCAAAGCGAACAAACGGCCGTGACAAGCATTTCTTGCAGCATTGGCACCCACGTGCTGTGTCTTTATATGGGAAATCAAATCTCGCAGCCTACCTGTCGGAAGGGGATGAGTGTATTAGATAGATTTTGTGCAGAGCGTTTAGCAAATGCCCGGAGTAGACGGCTCGATGAAATGTCGGGTCCACAACTCACATGCGTACAGCGTTAAAATTAGCTGCAGTGTTGTCGTTTTGGGCATCTACGACGCGTTTTTACGATAAGCAGTGCGGGGCTGTTGAGACACAAAAGTACGTACATAGTTTTCCTGCTTGCCCACCTGACGGGCAATAATATGCAATGCTCGACGGTCAACGCGATGTGCCTGTTGTAACATTTACGTCACATTTACGCGGCGCGCAATGGCTGGCAAGACGGTATTGTGACGTTACTAAATGCGCGCTGCTGGTTTGCGCCACGCCAACAGCAGGGATGAATAAGCGAACCGATCGAGATACCAAAATACCAATTAGAGGAAAAACCTCTATTCAGCAACTGAGCACGTTTCATACTCGACGACATGCAGTAGGTGCGCAATCAGCCTTGACATGTCCCTGCGGAGTGGAACGTCAGCACGCACGTGACGTCTCTGATTTGCGCTGTGGAATGCGACGATAAAGAATCGTTGCGAATTGAGGGTATTGTCTGGCAGTTAGTCCATGCGATGAAGGAAACGAGGAAAAAAAATATAACGGGAAGCGTCAGCTTTGCAAGCAGTTGTTGAGAAGACAAGGCCGGGAAGGCGCGTTGGAACATCCACCGAATCTCGCAGTTGCCAACAGTGCCCTGAAGCATATCTTGGACTATAGTGGCGGAGGACAGGCCAAGAGCCCAGGACCTCTCAGCTCTGTAAAAGGGGGTTGGAAGGAACCTGCTTAACCAAGAGCTGGAAATTTAGTAAATTAAATGCGTAATAGGAACACGTAAAAAAAACAAAGGTGGGGATACAACAAACTTTACACAATCATATTAAGCCAACAGACAATTACACCAAGAAAAGCATGGGCTAAATTACTTGTTTTAATTGACATGTATAAATGATAAAGGAAAATGTAAGTGGATGAAAAAAAAAACGAAACTGGGATACGAACCCACGTCTTCACATTGCGCGTGCGATGCTTTCCGCCGCCATGACCCTGAGCTGTGGCGCTGGCTGACACTCCCCACCTAGATCTAGTGCACATGTATAATACTCAAGGAAGTGGATTCGAAGACGGCGCCGCGGTAAACCAATTTGTGAGAGCATCGCACGCGCAATGCGACGACGTGGGTTCGTATCCCATCCAAGGTGAATTGTCTTTTCATCTACTTTTAGTTCTCGATATTTATCCTTTATACATGTCAGTTAAAACAAGCAATTGCATATGACCGGATGTTTTGTTAAAGCCCGAGTACCATAAAACAAAATAAGAATTTGCCAACACTTGACTCAAGCACGCAAGATCTTCTCGTTTCACTTAGCATTTATTACGCGTTCGCTGATGTTCTTTGACTATAACGGCCCTTTTAATTTCGGGCTTCCAGAATAGCTAGCCCACCAGTGCATCGTCGCTAGCGAGGCCGCATAGATGGTCAACTTCGAAGGCGCATCATCATCATCATCAGCCTGGTTACGCCCACTGCAGGGCAAAGGCCTCTCCCATACTTCTCCAACAACCCCGGTCATGTACTAATTGTGGCGATGTCGTCCCTGCAAACTTCTTAATCTCATCCGCCCACCTAACTTTTCGCTGCCCTCTGCTACGCTTCCCTTCCCTTGGAATCCATTCCGTAACCCTTAATGACCATCGGTTATCTTTCCTCCTCATTACATGTCCTGCCCATGCCCATTTCTTCTTCTTGATTTCAACTAAGATGTCATTAACTCGCGTTTGTTCCCTCATCCAATCTGCTCTTTTCTTATCCCTTAACGTTACACCTATCATTCTTCTTTCCATAGCTGGTTGCGTCGTCCTCAATTTGAGTAGAACCCTTTTCGTAAGCCTCCATGTTTCTGCCCCGTAGGTGAGTACTGGTAAGACGCATCTATTATATACTTTTCTCTTGAGGGATAATGGCAACCTGCTGTTCATGATCTGAGAATGCCTGCGCATAATACATCGTTTTATAAGGTCACGTTTCTCCTTGATCACCAAGTGCTGCCGCGTTGATGTCCCTCGTGGAATCTCTGCGATTTTATTTCGAGATATTCTCTGCCACGTGCTACGTCAAACTCCGGTGACGGCGGCGATGAGCCTGGATGAATTCAAGCCTGTCAAGGGCCCGTAAGAGCTGTCGTTGTGAAGAAAATGCGTGGCTTCGTTGCACTGGGGGTCTGGCTACACATGGAACAGGTGCTACGTATGCTACGTCTCCTTCGTCCCCTGTTCTACTTAATCGTTCCGGTTCCGGCACGCTTGCAGTGAACGACGAGAGACGGAAGGAGTCAGAGGCAAAGAAAGTGCATCTTCCAACAAAAGGTGTTCAGATGCGGCGTGGAACGCGACAGCAAAGCCATTCAGACGGCAAGCACGCGCAGAGATGAAGATAGAAAAGGAGACGGGCACTATACAGGACAGGCAAGGACAAGCGCTGTACTGTTGTCCTCATTAGAGTTACTGTACACGCTCCCTTTGGGGAACCTAACGCGAGCCTATACAGTAACTATAGCCCCCGTCTACAGAATGCCAATAAACCCACTCCCAAACCTTACAAGTACGCGTTGCGAGGTTATTTATTACGTCTTGGGCACGCGGCTTGGTACTCAAGGAGCTCTGGCATTTGCTCCGCGCATCCGCACGTGCGCCCAAAGTCTCTTAGATGATGGACGCGAAGTTGCGCTGCATAGTTCTAACAATACACACACGAAGAAAACACGACAGAAAAATGAGCTAGTTGGTAAGGATTCATTATGCAAAAAAAAAAAAAAAAGGTGAGGCGTGCAGACAGGGCACAAGCGTAGAGAAGTGGACGCTCGTGAGAAGTGGCATTCGTGTTGTCCACTTCTCTACTCTTGCGTCCTGCCTGCACGCCTCACCTCTTTTTTTTTTTTGCATAAAGAAAACACGATCGCGCACGTACACAAGGTGACTATGCGCAAACTGTTTTATTCACCTTCAGAAAGCAAAAGAAATATGTATAGCAGGTGCTTCTTTTTAGGCGGAACACTTTATTTTAAAGAAAACTGTCATATCGAACTGCCGCATCATTTTAACGCACGAAGCCTACGCAGACACTATGATGACCTTTTAAACCTGATTGCGACACTTCACATGTTCAATCATTGGGATCTCGGAAACTTGGTTAAGTGACCACGGCAAGAACCTGTTTTACTTTCCTAACTATATATGATGCAAAATACTCAAATCGTCATTACAGCTGTCACGGCGGTGCCGCTATCCATATTTTAAGTGCTCTTAAGTACAAAAGAAGGCACGACCTTCTTCTCAGCGTAGGTGACTGTGAATCCGTATGGGTCGAACTAAAATGCGACTTTATTAATGTGGACAAAAAATAATGGAATAATAGGTTATGTATATCGCTCTCGTCTATGGACGATTTCTGCGCCGCGCTTCATGACGTGCTGAATATCCTTGCAGACGAAAATAAAAACGTTATAATTAAAGGCAGCATCAACCTCGCAGACAGCTCGTCTGCCTACGCCTTACAATATACAAATTGTGTCAACAGCTTCGGTTACGAATGCTTAATGAAAGTGTCTACGCGGTGCCCTATGAAGATGGTACAATAAACGAGCATGCGCTTTCAAATTTGCTTTCAAGACGCAGGCGTCCTGTTACAAAATCTGACACCGATCACTACCCGTTATTTTTACGCTTTCAGAATGATGAAAACTGTCAAAGCCGCTTGCACGAAGCTAACACTTGACGAAGAAGCTTTCATTTATTCACTGAGCCAAGCTGATTGGACTTCTATAGCAGATATGAGAGATCCACAAATTGCCTTCTCGTTCTTTATATCTGCACTAAAATCCTATTTTGAATGCCACACCCGCAAAGTCGAATGTAAAAATATATATATATATAATTGCGTCCCCACAGAATCCTTGACTGTTGGATAAGCATCTTGCTTTGATGCGCAAAAAAGAGAATATATATAAGAAAACGAAACTACGGCCATTTAACGGCAATTTGACTAGGAGGTATAAAAAATTTTCGAACTTTCTTGCTATCGAACTAAAAAAAGCTAAAAAAAACTTTATTACGAGTAAACATTATTAGAATGCGGAAAATACATTAGTGAGAAATGAAAGATAGTAAATTTTAATAGGTGAAACAATCGGATATATTAAAGGAAATTATTCATAACGACAGAGTGTACACCACTTCACAAGATATTGCTGATGCTTTTGTAGAATTTTTCTTTAGTAGCGATTCGCATATGCCCATGCAATATAACCATTTAATGCAACGCCTACTTCACTCATTCTTTTTGTTTCCAACCACACCACAGGAAAGAGAAAACATCATAAGCAATTTAAAAGCAACCAGTGCAAGTCTTGATAATATGCATTCGAATCACATCATGCTAATTGCGCACATAATCTCAGATGTTCTCGCAATTATTATCAACCTGGTGTTTGAGGCTGGAACCTTCCCACAAGAACTAAAACGAGGTCTAATTACTCCAGTATTTAAAAAGGGTGACCGTGCCTTGATTACTAATTATAAGACAATATGCATTCTATCCTTTTTCAGCAAAGTTATTGAACGGCTTGCAGAAAAGCGCCTAATTAATTACCTAAATTATCTAAATTTAGTATTCTTTCACCATTCCAATTCGGCGTCCGCAAGGGCTATTCGACCGAACTTGCTCTCATCACCCTAACTCAACAAATAAAGATGGCAATCAATAAGGGCATGTACGCCGGATCAGGGTTGGTGGATCTAACTAAAGCCTTTGATAAAATTAACCACCGCATTTTATCCTTTTAACTTGAATCTATCGGAATAACAGGTCCTGCCTTAACTTTAATACAAAATTACTTTTAATATAGAACACAGAGTTAGAATTAATGATGTTCTTTCTAAATCAATGATAACAAACATTGGTGTATCACAGGTATCCATACTTGACCCGCTCTTGCTTTTAATATACGTTAACTACTTGCCTAATTGCCTGGTTCCTTCTAACTACGTTCTTTATGCAGATGACACAACTATCTTTAACTCTGACATTTGTATAAGGAAGCTAGTTTCGAAACTTAATACTGACTTAAACAACGTGTTAAATTGGTGTAATATTAGCCAGCTCAATTTAAACTAGTCTAAAACTAAATTTGTCTTATTCATGTCCCACCAACGCTCATCCACATTCATTCCTCCGCTCTGCCTTGGTAATAATCTCATCGCGCACAGTACTTCCTGTAACTATTTGGGTGTAGAACTCGATTCTAACCTTAAATTTTATCGATACATAGCCAACAATAGGCAGAAGGTAACATATGGAATAAGGTCACTTTTAAAAGCTCGGTATGTATTTAACCATAAAACACTACTCTCTTTACACTATTCTTTTAGCCATTCACATGTAAACTATTGCATTGCATGCTGGGGCAATACGTATCGTACCCACTTACAGCCATTACAAGTATTACAGAACCAGGCTATTAGAATAATTACATTTAGTCCTAACCATTTCAATCCCAAGCAGTTATTACATAACTATAGCCTTCTTACTGCAGACCAGCTTATTAACTTTAATCTTAGTACGTTTTTATACCGACACCTAGATAACGCTCACCGCAACAGTCTGGAACGTCAATCTTGTTTAATGAATACTAATCTTACGTGATTTGCTGTAAACAATAATTTTATTCTTCCCAAGGTACGCACAGTCTATGGTAAGCAGAGCATGTTTTTTTCGTCCGTTTTCTTCTGGAACACACTACCTCCTACTATTAAGTCATGTAAATAATTTCAATTTGAACGAGAACTAAAAGACCACATTTGCAACCGCTTATAGTCAAGTTCTTCTTTTCCCTTTTTTCCCTTCCAAAAGTACATTTTGTTAATACTTATGGTACAAAAATAAAAGTTCGGCTGGTGATGCCTCATTATCCATTTACTTTCATAATGGCGTTGTAGTTACTTCTGTAATTACTCGAATGTAATAATAATTATTATACTTTTTACGAGCATGTCTGTAGCTGATCTGTATTAGTACTGCTAAACATAAACCAATACTATGTTTGTTATATTTTTTTACATTACTTGCTGCAACTGTTGTTTATATTTTTACTTATACGCTGTTCAGGAGTTCCCATTACAGTGTCTGACCTCTGGGCCTCCTCCTGTATAATATTCTCTTGTACTGTATTTTGTCTATTAATAATAAAACCTCATTCATTCATCAAGGCCCCTGCCGCTTTTGCAGATAGGCGCGTAGTTTGGCGGACAGCAGCAGACAGAAGAGCTACGATAATTTAGCCAATTACCTAAACTGTGTTAATTAATTTTTACAATCGCCCACTCCAAGGCACGTGTAAGTGTGGAATTGAAGCGAACTCGGGATTAGTGAAGCGACGGGTGTTCACCAGAAGTTCTGAGACTAGTGCCACTTTCGAGATAATCTGTCCGCAAAACCTGTTGAAATATGTCTGGGCGTTCCAGCTAAGATGAGGCACGCTTTTGGAAAACTAACTGGAACGCCAATACGGGGGCGATCACGTTTAGGCTTTACAGAATTTTATAAAGTCGCCTGTGGCAGCGTAATTGTAGCACATGAGCTGGATTACTCATAGAGACGAACGTCACTTGCACGATAAATCGGAACACGTAATCAACCAATTACCAACATTCAATAAGTAACTTCACAATTACTTTACGGCCAATATTGCAATGCACGAATTGTAGTCGATGATCTCGCAAGGCATGTCCAACTGTAACAAACTTTAAGGATGGAACCTGCTTCGATATATGCGCCATTCAAACTCGTAGTAGAGAGAGAGACAGAGGACAGGCAGGGAGGTTAACCAGATATGAGGCTCTGGTTTGCTACCCTACACTGGGGATGGGAGATAGGGGTTAGAAAGAGGACAGAGAGGAAAGCGTTAAAAAAACACGCACGCACACACACGCACACACGCACACACACGCACACACGTACACGCACACACACACACGCACACACACACTGTAAGTCTGGTTTCTTGAATAATCCAGCTCAAGGACTAGAGTTATGCTATCTGCCACAGGCGTTATTTAAAAATTATTGCAAAGCCTAAAGATGCACCTTTGGTTAGCAACGCGACGATCTACATGGGAATTAGGAAGAGAAGTGATACGAAAGAGCGTCTACAAATGATTACTCCTTACATTTTTAAGGTCGCGTACCTTGGAAGAGGTGCTAGTCTTCGGGTTTCTGCTGAGCCAGACAAGACTTGCGATTCCCCGGCTTCAATTTCGCAGTTGAAACATGTACATTGAAGAGAGAAATTAAAAATTTAATTAGAACATTTTCGGCCTGTCTAAAATTTCCGTGCTGCTAATGTCCGCTTTGCCGCGTAGAATATGTGCAAAAACGGCAGGGGCCTTGATATGAGTTTTCTCTCAAATAACGCTTTCCTCAACAATATAAACACAGGGCACATGTCCGAAAAGAATGAAAAAATAAAAAATTCTGAAACACGCTTGCTTATTTACAATCGGTTCTTTGTGGACCTTGCCTTCTGAAGGTGAATAAAACAGTTGGTAGTTTGCGCATCATCTTGTGTGCGGGGTCGTGTTTTCATCGTATGTGTTCTGTTGGAACTATATGCAGTGACTTCAAGAAGCGGCTAGCCTTACACGCAACCGTTTATCATAATCTCTTGAAGAGTTGGCTGTTTCTATTGGTTATTTAGTGTTGTTTCACTGCTAGGAATTTGCCAAGAATCACGAAGTAACAGAAAGCGAAAAAGAGAGCAAAGGAGAAAGTGGTTGGAAAAAACACAACAAAGAACAAAGGGTACGGGGTGGGGGGAGAAATAACGACAGTGCTAAATCTGAATAAAAACTTAACAATTTTGAAGCAAGCCTCATTGAACCTTCTTTCTCGTATCCTTACACTACGCACAACACTCTGATAAAATTATAAGGTAGAACACGAACATTTTTACTAAGAGTCGGGCTTCCTTAACAAGTACTAGATATCGCGCTGAATAGTTACAGAATGTTTCTATAACTTGCTTCGGTTATTTGTAATTATTAGCGCTTGTATATTCTGCGTTATACTTTTTTTGTATTTCGTGCGCGCATTACTTTAATTCTGTGCAATTCCTCATCTGTCTATATGCTCATCGCAGTCTACATCACGGCCGCTTGTGTGCTTGTGACTTTGTTTACAAGCTCATTGTGGTGCTACTTGCATTTGCCTTTTATATTTATATGTTCATGGGTGTATAGGAGTCTGTGCTGTGGATTTCTGACCCTATGACGCGGTTTCGTTTCATTTTCTTACATATATATTTTATATTGTTGTTTCCCCTATGCAAAAAGGAGTAGCGGTCGCCATTATAAGGTGACGACGTGTCTTTCTTTTCACTTCAGCAACAACAAAAAAAGGTAAGGTAGATATGTCCTGAACAGAAACAAGAGGATTCTGTGTTCAAATAAAAATCAACAACAAATGTCGTTCAGCATTTGAAATGGCGCATTCGTTGATACTTACCTTATTTATACGATGGGGCCAAAATGCGAAAACACCCGTGTACTTAGATTTAGGTGCACGTTAAAGAACCCCAGGTGGTAGAAATTTGCGGAGTCCTCCACTACGGCGTGCCTCATAATCAGAAAGTGGTTTTGGCACTTGAAACCCTATAATTCTTTTAACCTTATTTATACAACCTACATCGTCCGTAAAAAGGCGTCAATGTTTGGGTTTACTTATTTTGAGTCGGGTAAATAAGTGCACCATTATTGCCCTTTAGATTCTAGAAGCTGCTGAATTGGAGTTCAAAATAATCAAATGTCGTTCAGCATTTGAAATTTGAAATCCAGGCTACACTCACCGTTGTAGCCATGTTAGATGAAAAGAGTTTAAGCGTGCATGCGATTCGCTGGGTTCCGCGATCACCTTACGGCGCCATTTCAACTTCCTCGTTCCACTGAGCTCAGATTGAGCCTGCGTGCTTCGTTACCCAGCTTTGCGCGGTAACATCGCGCTTATATCGACACAACCACAAGTGACTTATGGTATAGCACTACATTAAGTCACTACCGAGCTGAACGAACACTGTTTTCAAAATGGCTCCTTTCTTTTCCTCGACATGTAGTGGCTTAGTTAGCATATATAGTGTTCGAAGTGACTAATGATTTACTTTTTCTCAGTGTGCCGCTTGAGTGGTGCATTAGTGGACCCGACGTCGGGTGCGCTGTAAATTTGACATTCACTTTCGTGCACACGCCCGCGCTGTGGCGTGTTCTGCTGATTTTCTGTTTTCGTTCCCCCGACATGCAGATAAGGATAGCGAAACTCGAGGCAGCCTTTCTAGATATGGTCGGTATACGACTGCTTTTAACCCGATGCTTCAGCTTGTGGCGCAGTTCAAGGCGTTCTACGTAAAAACTGTGAACGACTCTTACCGTGCTCTGTAATCTGCTCGATGACGCACGTGTACGGATATATAATACGAAGCAATACATGTGTATACTGGGTGTCTCAACTATCTTGCAATGACATATAGAAAAAGGGAAATTGCGTTACTCGAAGAAAACCTACTGCATATTGTAATAAGGCGGGTATGCTGCGCTATAAAGACACGGACAACAGAAGTAGAAGTAGGCGGGATGCGCGCAGTTGTTTTGTCCCCTGCGCGTGCACTGTGATTCATTTTATGAATTCCCTTTCTCATGCGGCTGTGTTTATGTCGGTCAGACTGGACGCTGCATGAACATCCATTTAAAGGAACATTTTAAGAATCGGTCATCTGACGAGCATTCCCACGTAAAACATTGCAGGGCTTGTGAAAAAGAGACAAAAAGAGTCGACTTTCCGTGAGAAACTAACAATTCATCTCAACTAGAATATTTTGTTAAAAATGCATTTGCTAGTTGACCCATGTTAAGCAATTAATCGTTAATGATTCATTCTCACGCATAGTATGTTTTTGATGTTTTTTTTTTGCGTGTGGTTGCGTGATGAAGAGTTCCTCATACATTGTTTGCCCCCGCCTTATGTAATGCCGCCGAGCATTTAAGGCTTCAATAAATGAAATTAAATGAAAGGTGTGCCTTCTGCTTTTAGATAAAACTAAAATTTTATGCCGTGTTAGGGACTGCCGTACGCGGGAGCTGTTCGAGGCGTATGTTACAAAGAAGAAAGCACGTGTGTGTGTTAGCGAACCTTCCGTTGTGCTTGCTGATTGTGAGATGCAATGCCCGGACGCAAGATTGTGATGGCAACGCTTTTGGGTGGCTTACGGGGATCCAAAAGCGCACAGTATTTTTGGTTGCGCGCGTCCTGTCCACTTCTACTTCTGTTGTCCGTGTGTTAATAGCGCAGACCTCACCCCCCCCCCCCCCGTCTCGTATTGCAAGATGAACTTGCGCCAACTAGCCCAACTTGCCGCTCAACTAGTGCATATTGTTTCTAGTGCAGCGGTGTAGCCGTCTGTAATTTTTTAGTTACTGAGATTTAATAAGGTAATTGTAATTAATTATCTAACTCTAGAAAGACTGTCCCAATTATCAAAGTGCCAGTGAGGCATTTGTGTAGGCACCTCCAAATGATATCTAACTACGGTATTTTCAGCGACGTACTAATTGCGTATTAATCTTTTTCCGTCTGGTATAGGGAAACCACAAGAAATATGAAATCTACCACGTGACTGCGTTCCCACCCGCATCATAAAGCAGCGCTTTAAATAAGCTGATTGAAAGCAACTGCTTTGCTTGCGACAAACCTGAAGAGACAGCGCATCACCTTAATAATGGTACGAAAGGAGCACCAACAGCAGGCTTCTCGGCTTCGCAGCTATTCCTTCCTCTCATTTCTACGTCGCACTTATTGTCCGTCTCTCAAGGCCGACTGAGCACATTGACAACAAAAGCCCCTTGATAACGTGGCTGAAGCGCCGCTCTGACCACTTACGAAACGCGAAAAGCAATGTAACAGGCATAGAATGTTTAAAAATCCCGGCTCCGCATGCTCGCACCGCATCGAAAGAGTGCGCTGCGAACTTGCTTCAGAACAAAGCCAAATTAAAGTGATGGTTTTATTTTTAATTAGAGTGCATACGTGCTGTAAAATCAGGTTCGTGGCAAAATATAAAAGCGAAATAAACAAACCGGGAAGCGACCCACGTGCAGAGAAGACATAACCGATGCGTCAAGCAAATAAGTGTACCACTTCCAAATGTGCCGAATCGGCAATCGGGACGCCTGAAAAAGAAATAAATCGGAAAAATTATTACGTAATTAGTACGTCACTGAAAATACCACAGTTAGATGGCATTTGGGGTGCCTACAAATGCCTCATTGACACATTGAAAATTAGGACATTACTGCTCGAGTAGGATAATTCATTACAATTACCTAATTAAATCTCAGTAACGAAAAGATTGCTGGCAGCTACTCCACTGTAATGGAAACAATACGCACTAGGTTTTCCTCGAGTAACGCAATTGCCCTTTAAAAAATCTTGGTGCATGATAGTTAGAGCACCCTGTATACAGCAGCTGCGAACATCATGTGATCGTTCCTAGCTCAAGTACATTGACGAATGGCGCTTTCAGGCACTTTGACAATTTTTTTCTATTTCTGCATCCTGTGGAGCACTGAGCTGCTAAAATGTGCCGCTGGTGGCAGTGAACGAAGCGCGCGTTGTTGCGGCTCGTGGTGGCGTTAGCGTGAGGAATCCACCAGGCCCGTCGACGAATACGTCCGGTAGTAGAAATGAAGGAAAAAGGGTTTATTTGACATCAGTTACACGGCTCCATGTTACGGAAGCCCACTCTATGCAGGAGCCTGTTAAACGTCCGAGTTCACATCAGGACACGTCGCCCCCACTACACGAAACGTCCCCCACCTTAATACCGTCGTCTTCCCTAGGTGACTCGACTAGGGAATCTGATGACTGTATTGCGGCTAATCACATACGTCGAATCGGTTATCGCATGATATCGCATCGTTCCGCAGCATCCCCACCTCAGATGCATGGAATAGCAGTCAGGATAGCCACCTGCGAATCCAAGGACGAAGTCGTTCTCGAGGTAGCATTCGACGTTGGCCCCCTTCGTCATTAGTTCAGGTTGTCATGTAGTGAAAGGGGCCTTTTGTGGACCCGTAAACTGTCGGTGTCAATGCTGCGTTGACTTCTGGATAGGCGCTGATGGATGTGTGGGGCTGCCTCGTGGCAAACGTCTAATTAACGTCACTGGCCGGGTTGAGACGTAACAACGTGCATGTGACAGCGAACGGGTGGTTATCGAATAGGTTTTTCGTAAACGAACCCAGATAAAGAATTTAATAATTCGCCTATGTAATCTGAAAGTACAACAAATTTGACTATTACTCGCCACGACAGCTTATTGGCTATGGCGTTTGCTGAACCCGAAGTCGCCGATTTGACTCCCAGTTGCAGCGGGCGCGTTTCTGTGAGGAATGCACCCGTGTATCGACCTGTCGGTGCGTGTATATACACGTGTATATATATGCGTCATCTGGACATACGTGTATACTGAAACGGTATAGGTCTGGACACCGACCAAAATGGTTTAAAATAGTTATTTACGTTTCGGCTCCCCCATGGGAGCCTTGTTCACAATCCTTCAGTGATCATCATACCTTGCTGGTGAAGCGCACTGACACGGACACGGTGAAGACACACAAGAAAAGGCGACACTGTGTGTCTTCATCGTGTCCGCATCAGTGCGCTGCTTCACCAGCAAGGCATGATGATTAATCGCCAACAAGCCCAACTTTCCATATTACTGAACTTTCAGTGATCAATTGCTGGCCGTACGCCTGTCGCAAATGGATGAAGTCGAGAGTATGACGGAAGTCCGTCTAGCCGGGATGGTGCATACTTAAAAGGAAGAGGTCTGGACACCGGCCAAAATGGCTTAAAATAGTTATTTACGTTTCGGCTCCCCCAGGGGAGACGTTTCGGCTCTCCCACGGGAGACTTGATCACAATCGATCCAAGGCTCCCGTGAGGGAGCCGAAACGTAAATAACTATTTTAAGCCATTTTGGTCGGTGTCTAGACCTCTTCCTTTTAATTATGCATCATTCCGACCAGATGGGCTTCCGTCATACTCTCGACTGGACATAAGTACAATCCCATGTACTTTATTAGTTAACTTCGAGCCAAGAACCCCGCGGCCGCTGTGATATGGGCGCTATACCATGCATTGTTTTGCCCATAGAAAGTGCCTTACTCTGCCATTTATAGTTCACAAAATTGTTTTAACGGGTCAAATGGAATTTTCGCATCCTATATAAACTAAAAAACCACTTCCTCCGCTGTGTGAAATAAACGCCAGAATCGACACCCACTGCAAAGACAACTGGAGAGGTAGTTTATCACGTAGTCGCAAGAGGTATACAGAATTCGAAATTGGGAATATATGCATACTATACAACCCACTGTAGTAAGCAGTGAATCGTCTATATGTACAGCCAGAACCACCCTAAACGCATGATATCTAGTCACAATAAACATATTATCGCAGATTAGAGGAAAACAAATTAAGTTGAGGAGTTCAACCTCTTGAAGCTGCGCAGTGGGCACGCCGTAGCGGAGGACTCCGGATTAATTTTGACCACCAGTGGTTCTATAACGTGCAGCCAAACCAGGGTGCACGAACCTTTTCGCAATACGTAATCCACTGGGATGAAACTCGCGGCTGACATCGTGCGTTACCACAACAAAGCGGCGCAGCCACCAAGTCACTACGGCGTGTATTGTCATAGACAAGTATAGTCGTCAGGCGTGACTTGTGCAGCAGTGATACCGTCCCTGGTCTTCTTTTCGTTGGCTCTGTTACTGCAGGCTCGAAATGCAGCGGACGGACTCGATGGCCACGCGGCTGCGAACGCCACGGAGCCGGCAAACGCGACCTGGTGCGTAGGCCACGAGCCCTCCTTCTCCGTGAACAGCTCGTCGAACGCCGTGATCGTCGCTCCGGACGAGCCCCAACGCGAGGGCCAGTGGACGTGCGTGTGCGCCATCAACGCTCTCCTGGCGCACCACATGAAGGAGATCGCGTGCTCGAGGGAAGGCGCCGTCCGGCTGCCGCCACTCTGCCGCAGCGCCGGCGGCGGCACCGGCAGCATCTACATCGGGGGCCTCACGGCGGAGACCAATTACACGGTCTGCGTGCGCTACCTCTGCGCGGGAGAGAACGCCAGCGCTGTCGCCTGCCAGCCTACTACAACCGGTAAAAATGAATGAATGAATGAATGAATGAATGAATGAATGAATGAATGAATGAATGAATGAATGATCGACTGACTCACTTTATGATTGAATTAGTGATTGATTGAGTAAAAGAATAAGTGATGGACTGACGGACTAATTCAATGAATGAGTAACTGACTGAGTGACCGACTGACTTACTAAATGAATGAATGATTTACCTAATGACTGACTGACTGAAGGAATCGCTAAATGAATGAATGAATGAATGAACGATTGGCTGACTGACTTAATGATTGAATTACGGATTGATTCAGTGAGAGAATGAATGAATGCTGGACGGACGGAGTAATTCAATGAATGAGCAACTTACTGACCGACTTCCTGACTTAGTAAATGAATGAATTATATACGTAATGAATGACTGACTGACTGACTGACTGACTGACTGACTGACTGACTGACTGACTGACTGACTGACTGACTGACTGACTGACTGACTGAAAGGATCGCTAAATGAATGAATGAATGAATGAATGAATGAATGAATGAATGAATGAATGAATGAATGAATGAATGAATGAATTGGAAAGTATATTGAGCGGAATGGCTAAATTGCACTAACTTGATAACAGTCGGAGAATCCGGTGAAATCGGCAAAAAGAAAAAAGGCGTGCGGCAATATAAATGCTATAGCTTCGTTCAAGCGCTACTTTGCCGTAATACCCAGAACCCGTACCGAAGAGCGAGCCAGCGCCGCCACCACCGTTCGAAGTGATCGTCAAAGCCACCGCCTCCAGCACTGCGGCCAACGTGACGTGGGACACGGACGAAGCGGCTCACGGGTTCACCGTGACGCTCTGGAAGCTGGTCACGCACCGCACGCTCGAGCACGTGCCCGTCGACTCGGTCAGGACCAACGAGACGCAGTGTGAATTCCACTCGCTCGAGCCGTACACCATCTACAGGGCCGAAGTGAGCACTGTGGCACCCAACGTGGGAATCGTCGCTAACGCCACCGTCTTCAGGACGCAGCCTGGAGGTGAGCCTTTACGGGAGCAGCGACTCTCACCCTAAGTAATTGCCGTATTTTCCGGATAATAATCCGCACGCGGTGGATAGTTCACAGGGGCCAATTTGAGCCTAAATTAAGTTTCTTCTTTAGATAGCCCGCATCCGCTGTATAGTCCGCAGGGACGAACCAGTATGCCACAGAGAAACAACGATTTTATTGTCAACCACAGAAAGTCTCGGTAGTAGTCAATTGGCATGTAGCAGTAATAGTCAATGTAGTCAATCCTGAAATCCATCAAAAATCACTCTCGTCGAGGCTGTCAAACAAAAGTCAAGCATGTCGGATTCGACGAACGAGCCTCGTCAATGTCCTCGTCGCCCTGAGAATCTGACATCTCTGTGAAAGGACTCCGGAAATTTCGACCACCTGGGGTAACGTGCACCTAAATCTAAGTACACGGGTGTTTGCGCATTTCGCCCCCATCGAAATGCGGCCACCGTGGCCGGGACTCGATCCCGCGACCTTGTGCTCAGCAGCCTATAACATCATAGCCACTGAGCAACCACGGCGGGTAATTTGTGAACTTCCTGCTTCAATTATGTTAACGTACTAGTATTCGAAATTTCTCGCTAAAAATTTAAGCCATAAATCAAAATTATGCTTGCTAGAGACACTAGAATTTAACTTTCCCCCTCAAATGTAACAAAGTTCATTTGAATCGGTCAAGCGGTTGTCTCATAAAAAACATTTCTGCGTAACGAAAGTTTCAACAAAGCTTATACTGGCTGTGATTTTTCGGTGCACGCAGGTATACGTTGATTTTTTACACCACTGCTAAGCCCGGGGCGCGGGATCGAATCCCGGCCGTGTTGCCCGCGTTTGGGCGCGGGCGAAATGCAAGAACGCCCGTGTACCGTGCATTGGGTGGACGCTGAAAAACCCCAGGTGGTCAACATTGAGCTGGCATCCCCCACTTCGTGGTGTCTCATAATCATATCGTGGTTTTGGCACGCAAAACCCCATAATCTAATTTAACTTATTACAAATGAATAAATGGCACAAAAGCGCAGACCAATTAGGTTTTAACGTTAGGCGATGTTTTGGCGACTACACCAGAGCCGTATTCAGAGTGTGCAGGGTTCACTAAGAAAAAGACTCCCGCAAAGGGACCGGAACATTTTTTTTTTAGTGATAGCTTTCCGTGGCTCTCCGTGGAAGCTGCGTTTCCTACATAAACCAGCTGATTGGCCAAGAAATTCATTCAAACGCTACATTTGTCTCTTAGTAATCGAACTTCTGGGATTCAAACTTGCTACGTGTTGAACAATGCTAACGTTGAACTTTCCTCGAGCTATCAGTACCTAGGGCTCCACTTCTGCAGTGACCTGACGTGAAAAAGCCACTTGGACAGCATCCTTGCGTCTGATAAACGCTGTCCTGGCCTCATCAAACGTAATTTGGAACACGCTTCGATGCACACGAGGAAACTATAGCTTGCAATACATCAATTCGCCCGAACGTTGAGCACGCGACGACTTTATGAGACCCAAACGAATTAAGAGTACGTTACTCATGACATCGAAGCCCTGCAAAATCGTGCTGCTAGATTTATATTTACAGATTATTCACGTAGCATCAGTGTCGCTATACTTTCTCGTCGTGATCATCCATCCTTTCAAAATAAAACGTGCAGTTAGCCGCACATCACGATACGTTCAATTTTTCGTATACCACGCACTATAGCTCAGTGGAATAACCAGCCTTCTCATATTGCAGTTAAGCGTGACTCTAATGAAGTTCAAAAACTTGTTTGCACGTGTCTCACGTCCTGACTGCTAGTAATCCACACGTGGCTTTTGTGTTCTACTGTTTTTTTTTTTACTGACTTGTCATTAACGGTGTACTGTTTTGTTGTGTAAGATTCCTGTGTTTTCAATATGTAATCGCAGTGCTTTACTTTTCTTTTTTGAACAGATGCCCCATGCTTACATGGCATTTGGCCGTGTATCCTGTTTATGTCGTGTTTTATTGCAGAGTGCTCAGTGTTTCGTTGTATAGTGTTCTTATTTTCCATGGTAAATCTTTATTTGAATATGAAGTCTACTGTTGGCCTCCTCTCCCCTCTATCTTTATGTAATACTCTCTGAAACAGGGTCTTTAGGCCACAATGGAACTTAAAAAAAAACGAACAAAATGTGGTGATTGAGCGGTTCGTCGTGAGTGAGCGCGTTCCTCACCGAGTAGACGATGGAGTGGTCACGTGGCCATCTGGACTGACTCTAAAGACTTTTTTGGTTTTAGCCTGTCCGCGGCTCTTTGTGCGACTTCTTCGCGATCCTTCCCGGCCAGGTGGAACGTAGTGGGCATCTGGAGTTCTGGTAACGCACGCTCCGCGTACGTCAGTGCTTTGCGAATTTCAGCGGCCACCGAGTCTCCGGAAGCTCGCGCGATCGAGCGTGTGAATGCAATTGCCGCGCGCTGTGCTGTTTCAGCGCCCAGTGCTCCGCGGTACCTGCAGCTGACGGGCGTGTCCAGCACGGCGATAAGTCTGCACTGGTCCGCGCCGCAGGAATTGCGCGGCCCCCTGTTCGGCTACACGGTCTTCTACGGACCGGCACGCGAGCATCAGAAGCGCAGCTCCCTCGAGACGCAGAACACTTCGGTGACGGTGACGCACCTAACGCCGGACACTTTCTTCGAAGTCTACGTCAAGGCGTTTAACAAACTGCACGACGGCACAGAGGTGGCCAGCGTCCCTGCTCGCATCGAAGTCAAGACGAGCATCGGCGGTCAGTGTGTTCGCTTAAGGAAGCTAGTGGAGCCGTATTGAGCGAAACAATCTTTCTTTTCTCTTTCTTTCTTTCCTTCTTTCTTTCTTTCTTCCTTTTCTCGTTGGCTCGCTCGAGGTCGCCTCACCTCGGTCGCGGGAACCTGCCATTCGGTCAATAAGGAGTGAATATAAGCGAATGAACATAATTTATACCGGATGAGGCACTAAGGTTATTGGCTTATTTGACCTACATTGGAGAGAGAGAGAGAGAGAGAGAGAGAGAGAGAGAGAGAGAGAGAGAGAGAGAGAGAAATAATAAGAGATGCCTTTACGATAGCAAAGTTGGAGAACGTGTTTCTTTCGTGCTGCTCCACGGCTTGCACGGCATGTTTTCTAGAGTGAGGAATGACAGATATTTACAGCTAGATGATTCAGGGCTTGCATCACCTATACTAAATTTAGGACGGTGTTGAGAAACGTGCATGATATTGTGATCGTGGCTCAGGGAAGGCGGAAAACAAAAGTTCCAAGCGAAACTTAACAAATGACGTGAAAGAATATAGGATAGGAATAAACCTTACTTGTCCAACGGTTATTGATGTGGAAGCGATATGTCTACTTTTGACATAATGTGCACCTGGTGATAGTGAACATCGAGTGGCCGCTTTGACAATTCATGCTCAATGTATACGTGTTTTAAAAAAGCTAACATACCGCAGTCTTTGTGGCTTCAGGTTCCTAGCCTCATTTGGATAATCGGCGTGTTATGCTCTCTACATGAATGGTCACATAGCTTCTTCGTTTTGTCTTAACATATATGTGTCGAATTTTACAGCAGTAAGTGGATGCTGTTTTTTTTTATTCTATGCATGGTGTATTCTTCTGGCTCTGCAGATGTGGCCGTTTGTAACATGCGCCCCCTTTCATGATAAAGCTTATCTGCTTTCTCCTGTCATTTACTCAAAGCGCATACTTCCCTCTGCTCATACTGACTAACGTCGAATCAAATGTTTGTTTTTGTACGTGCACCTGGTGCTTCTTACGACTTTATATATATTTAACCCAAACACACGAGTCTATTTAAATGTTCTTTCTTCTGATTCATGTAGATAATTTTAGAGATAACAAAAGGCAGGCGGCGTAGCGTGCTAAATTAATATACGTTCAGCGACAGTGCGCGCACACGGCATCCAAGCTCCGATTGCGTTCTTTTCCACGCAGAGACAATATCGTCCGCTAACTTGAGTCCGCTGCTTCTAAAACTCCCCTGTGTATCTCGGCGCGCGCAGCCCCTTCCAAAGTCCAGAACTTGCGTATGGTTAGCCGCTCCAAGAACACCGTGGTGGTGAGCTGGAGCGCGCCGCTCAAGTCCAACGGACCCCTTGACGGCTACGTCGTGCACTGGTGCAACCAGAGCAGCAGCGGAGGCCACGACGACGCGAGCTATGCCGCCTGGATGGCGAAGCTGACCAATAACTCCGAGTGCCACACGATCAAGTCTGCGAGGGAGACGCGTGCCACCGTCGGCCCGCTCATCCCGGAGTCGGCGTACGTGGTCGCCGTGAGCGCCTACAACCTGCAGGCCGATCACCACCAGTGGGTCGAGAGCAGTCCCGAGACCATCACCGTCGAGACCCTGCCGGAAGGTGCGCGAACGAATGCGTTTTTGCTGCTTAGCGTTTAGCGTTTGCGTCCAGTCTACATTCAGTGTGTTGCGTTACTCGCTGTCATAGACGTGGCAAGGCAGCCTCAGCACAATGTAGCCGACACGCATACGCGTCCACGTTGGATCACGTGAGCGCGCCAGTATGAGTGGCCTTGTCTTCGCACCCGCCGTGGTGGCGTGTAGTGGTTTTGGCGTTGCGCTGCTAAGCCCGAAGGTACGGGATCGAGTCCCGGTCGCGCTTTTCGATGGCGGTAAAATGCAAAAACACCCATGGTGCCGGGCATTGGGTGCACGCTAAAAAACCACAGGCGGTCATAATTCAGAGTCCCAATACGGGCGTGCCTCATAATCCTATCGTGGTTTTGGCGCGCAAAACCCCAGAATTTTTTTTTTTACCCTTCACTCTAAGAAAAATCCCGGGGAAAACGGGAGTAACTGCGCCGTTAGTCTTAAAAAGGGCGCTTTCGTCCCTCAGAGGACTAACTGCATGAATGTGCGTGCCGTGTGCAAATTTCGGAGAGTAAGTGTTTAGTCCCTGCTCGGAAAGAGAGCAATGGGAGGACGAACGGCAACAGTTACTCCCCAGGCACTTCGCTGTTTTCGTCCGTGTCATGGAGCGATGCGGTGAGAACGGTATTGTCTATAAATCGTGAATGGTTCGAAGTTAGTGCATTGTCTATTGAACTACATGCAAAACAGCACCTTGCCTCTTCGAAAATTACGTGAAACTTAAAAAACTGGAATGTGAAGAGGCATGCATGCCCTTCGTGCGCACCCCATAAGTGAGCGATACACATTAAACGCGCAAGTCATTGATAGACGGCTAGATTTTCTTAGTCAATAGTACCTAAGTTCCTTCCGTTCCAAGGAGGTTGCGAACTGAAGCGATGTGTAGCACAAACGGCACACGCTAAGTAACAGAGAAATTGCCCTTCTCTGTCGTCTTCGGTGCCCCGTTTGAGCTTGCTATTCGGAAAAGCCGGCTGCGCGATGACCGCGTGCTGAGCGCAGTGCAGATCTGCTGGATAAGGGAGTATGGACTTTGTAGACGGATAATTTACCGCTTAAGTACCAAACAAGCATCCAGTGATTTGTAATTATGAAGCTGACATATTGTTTGGTAGCGCTTGAGCTATATGATCGTGAGTTTACGCGTCAAAGTATTCTGTCGAGCTGATTGAGTAGAGGCGCGGAAACTGCTGCACCTGGCTCGTTATTGTTCTTCAAAAAGTACAATTGCCGAAAACTCTTGTCGTTGGACCCCTATTCGCGTCGTCACATTTGCGAAATAATGAATTCCGCGTGTTATCTTGCTCAGCTGTTTCCTGAGCTGCTCGCATCCATTTATTCGTGTACTTATGCTTGACTTGACCTACAGTATACTTGTGCGCCTTATGTGTAAATCTATATTCCGTGACTAATTAAGAAAGTTGCAACATTTCTTAACTAACCTTCAGTACACACCATGCATATGTGTTTTGGAGGACTTGTTTACGCTAAGCACCTTCTGGTGCCACTTTCATAACTACACCGTATATCAACTAAACTTAGACAAGACACCTAGCTATAGGGATGTACATACAGGACGTAATTAGCTGACAACTAAATCGCGATCCAGCAATGCTTGAATGGTAAGCGTACAGTGAAGAATTTTATGATGCTCTTTTTTGCTGTGAAAGTTTTTGTTGTAAAGCGTAAAAGCATTGCTCCGTACAATTAATTTCCTCTGCGACTATTGGTAGGCAGTTGGGTAGATTTTAGGATATATGCGAGATTATAAGTACTTGCGCACATTAAAGATGGCGAGCAAGGTCAGGGCCATATACTGGTTTCGCCACAGTCGCCAGTGATGCGCTGTCTCGGCTCTAACACTCTTGCAACCCCGGAGGTGTTTGCAACGTGTAAATCTTCTGTTTTTCAACACATTTATGTAGAGAAGTGTTAAGTTCGTAAATTTATTAAAAATGCATTCAGTGGTTGCAAAAAGCGACGCTATAGCGGTCCTGAGGCAGCTCGAACATTCCAGCAGCAGCAAACTGCACATAACATTTCACGGCGCCACGCGACCCATTAGACGTCATTGACCTTTTTTCTGACTGTTTTCAATACAGCACTGCTGGATCACATACTCACTTGTAACGTATAGCGTTAAACAGTAAAGAATCTCGACTCAGCCGAGGCCTCTTGCTCTGAAAACAAATAAGTTCCGCGACCTCACAAACCATTCAATGATTCTACAACTAGGAAAGCTTGCGCGTTCTTTTTCTTTAGCTTGCCCTGTTTTAATAAACGCACCATATCCTGTGATTCGAGCCAGCGGTACAAATAATCTGTACGGCCGCCGCCCGCGCCGCATTTCGGCCTCACCAAAGGCCACCAATAGACGCAAGCTGCAAGCAGACTAATGATGCCATATGTTTTCAGCTGCACTAACTGCTCGCAGCAAAACGTTGTGGGGACGCTCGACTCTCTCGCGTTTCCTGATGTTGTTTGCCTTACGTGGCTATCGCGTCTCCCGTAATGCGGCTCCCAGCGCAGCTCTGTGCCGCCGGTAGTTGCAGTGAGAGTAATATTTATTTAGTTAATTATTTAGTTTTACTTCATATGCCCCGAAGAGCACTGGGTGAGGGGGCGTATCGACAGAAATTCAGTACAGAACTAGTAAACCAAAGCTACGGTACAACAGATGTGTTACAAGGCAAATACACAAAACGAACACAAAGTTGATACAAAAAGTCACAGAAATGACATTTAACACGAAGATTAAAATACAAAACAAACGTGAAAATAGCAAAAAGTGATAACCAAGCACAAGTGAAATATTAGTACAAAATAAAACATTTAGAGCAACTGAAAGAGTAGTGTAACAAACAGACAACATTTAGAACAATACTAAAGAGATAAACGCAGGCAGATGTAGTGTTTGAACTCTCCAGGATAATAAGCAAAAGAAGTTAAGTTGTCAGTGAGATCATTCCAGAACTTTATTGCGTTAGGTAATGCAGATGAATTGAATGATTGCAGTTAAAGCATATATACCGTTAAAGCGGAGTTGATTATGTAAGCGCCGGGATGATCTAGGAGGCGATGAGATGATGAGATATATGGCGCTATAGTATTTTGATGCTAACGCCACTTGAAGGCGTGTGTACTCGAGGACTCGGGCGCGGAGGAAAGAGCTACCGCCTTTTTTGGCTTGGGGGTCGGGGCCCCGCGGACGTGTCGCGCGCCCGTCGGCACGACTTGCGGAACCGTCTCGCGAAACGCTTCGAAGAGGGGCACCGGGATGGGCGAACATGATCGTTAGAACGCGCCACCGTTCGCGTGACTATATATAGTCACGCGAACGCGAACCTAACGTCACGCGAACGCGAACGTCACGCGAACCTAACGTCTAACAGTTCGCCTATAGGCGAACGGTTAGACGTTAGTGTCCGACGAGATGTCGACTTGGGAATTGTCCGACATTCGCTCGAGATCCTGTTGCGGTGAGTCGGAGTTCCTTGATTCGTCAGTGACCATCGGCACGTTGCATTTAGCTGCGATTCGGCTAGCTCGCATTGGTGTGTAGAAGGCGCAATAAGTCGTCCTTCCTTTGTGCCGAGAGTACGTTTGAAACCGCTACAACGTTTGTACACGAATACCGAAAGGCCTGGACGCGAGCAGCTGCTCTAATGGCGACATCTTGTGACGCTCGTGTGCCTGAAGGAATGCGTGTATGCAAAGAGAATATAACCGGCCGGCAGCCACCGGCAACTTGCCCTCCTGGCAAACATCCATAAGTACTATGATTAATTACATCCATGTGTAGAAAAAATGCAATACAAAACTTCACTTATGCCATGCACATCTAGACCACATCATAAGGCAATATATTATAATCGCTAAGGGTTTGCCAGTTTCGGAAAATGCTGTTCATTATAGTTGATTAATGGAATGAAAAGTTGTTGGAACCTGCTTTTTTTTCAATAAGTTTCTACTTCTGCCCCCACGTGGGAGCGGCCCGTGGTGCTGCTTTAAGGGCGGCGCTTCTCAGGACCTCAGTAAAGTTCTTTGTCTGTCTGCAATGTAAACGTAATGAACGCGTCTTTCCCTGCCCATGCCGCTTCTTCAAAGCGACATTTCCTATTGTGTGTATGCACATATATCTGCTACACCAGCATCTCGCGAACGCAGCGCCGCCCGCGCTCCGAGCCCTGGACGTGCGCATGGTGAGCGCGGACTCGGTGGAGGCCAACTGGGAGTCCCCGGCGCCCGGCATTGTGGGCTACGTGGTCGCCTGGTGCCAGAACCAGCGCTGCTCCGAGAAGACTGTCACGGCCACGCGCCTCATCATCCACAACCTGCACGCTGACAGCGACTACAACGTCAGCGTGGTGCCCTTCCGAATGGACAGCCAGAACACCAAGGTTCTTGGCCCACTCACCACCAAGCTAGTGACCGTCGCCGACAACATCGGTACGTGAGCTCGCTGTACGCGGACAGCTCGGCAGCCACTATCAATGGTATTGCTGGTTTTGCTTGCTTGCTTGTTCCTCACTTGTGGCGCCTACCGACTACATGGCATTGGCCAAGAAGCCGACGGTTAAAGGTCAAAAGTTAAAGAGAAGGGGTATCGAGAAGCCTGCTTCATGCGGCTACACATGCTCAGTATAGTTGGCTCAGCCTTTTCTTATTCGCCTGGCTTTTACTCGCTTCCGTATACGTGTCTTGAGTAGGAGGAAGGCAAGGAGGTGGATATTGCTAGCTACATCGTGCATGAGCGAAATAAACCTTGAAAAAAGAAAAAAATAGGTTGGACGCGTGTAGGCGAGCGTCTGCTAGTGCGAGGATAAACATGCAACAGAGGTAAAATGCCTCGAGGAGTCGGGCTTCATTATTAACTATATATGCGGTTTCTTTTTCATCCTTTGCTGCTATGCCGGAAAAAAAAAATAATTCTAGCTGGCGACTGCCGCTTCCAGGTCCGAAATTGAGGTCACGAAATTGAGAAATTCCAGGTTCCGTTCCGGTTGATCTGCCTTGGTTAATTGGAAGAATAACGACGCTTACCATACACGCACGTATTAATAACTTCGAATGAGCAGACTGTCGCACGCAAGACGAAGGGAAATGCAGAAGCGGGCTTCTCCTTAAAATGACTCTTATTGCAGAGAAGCTAGCTTTACCAAATTTTCGTCGGATGGAGGTGCGGCCGGATGCTCGCAAACATAGAGGTGCAGATTATCGCCAGTAATCTGAATACAGATCTACTCGTGGTAACAAGCACATGCAGCTAGTGTTGTGGCGAAGTTATAGGAACATTGCAAAATATGGTGGTTGTCGCTGTATACTTAAATAATCCGCTTAGCGCAACTACGTGAGAGCGAGCGATTCCAGACAAAGGATGCCTGTTTTCCGGCATGTCGAAAAAGACAACCCACGTGTGCTCTCTTAACGCAGGTTAACGGCCATACAGTTCGCCATGGCCTGATTTAATGCTGGAATGGTGATGCAATGGCGATCTGCTAGCTGTCTTCTTCGACTTTTTTTTCGAACTTATGCCCCGTGGGAAGTCTCACTGGAACTGCACGCATCTTGTCAACATCCTCTTCAGTCACGAATTATGATTAACTGCGAGAAATGTGTAAAAGTTGCATATTTTTATTTTAAAGCGCTGCAGACCCTACTGAAAGAATGTCAATGTGGTGGCATGATGTCTTACGGGTCCTCATAATTGATATACCGACTTGGTGCACAGTCATGTCGCGTTTTTTAAAACTTATTTAAATAAAGAGAATGTTATCTTTCGCTCGTACTACATGCACATGTTATTTGCTGCGAGTATTAGGAGAAAAGAAAATCCGTTATTTCGTCATTACTGACGGAGCACGGCACATCAAACTTTTGCGCTTTTAGCAAAGTAGTCGTGTGTAGCATTGATGTGAGATGGAGTCATATTATAGGCAAGTAGATGGCTGAATTTACCCAACGCTTAGTGGCCAGTGATTTCCACCTTGCCACCACACAGCAAAAAATGTGCAAAAAACTACTCGCACACACAGTTCTGCACACCTTGACTGCAGGGGATAAGGCTTTTCGTAAAAAGGCGTAGTGAGAGCGATGTCCCAGAGAGCTACAGAGAATACATTGGGCGCCTTTTTGGTCGCTTGATAAGCAGGGGACTAACAGTGGCGCTGTGGGTGTTCTCTGCGCAGATGCTGTTATGGCCGATAGCTACCTCATAGGGGCCATCGTGTGCTCGGTAATCATCACCGCACTAGGATTCACGGTCTTCGTCGTCTGCCGCAAGAAGAGAGGAACGTAAGTGGTTACACGCCTGTATAGCATTGGAGGAACGTGCCAGAAGCGGTAAAACCGTGTCCTTTGCGTTTGCCCCCAATACGTGCGCTAACGTAAGACACTGGCAGATTTTAGTAATCGACCGCTCACTGATGGAGTACTACGGAGACCTCGGACCAGAGCGCAAGTCCAGTTGCAGAGCAATTCGTGAATCACTGGCGTTCCTGCACGGCGCGGTGTTTGACATGCGGCTGTGAAAGTCCGTCTGGAAGACTATATATATTCACGCCTGTCCAGATTGTAATCAATCATAACCCTCTTTCTTTCCCTTCCCCTCAAATTCCAGTGCAGAGCAGCGGGTTAGAGGAGTCAACCCCAGGCCGACCTCGCTGCTATTTTCCTTCCATAGGTTTCAAGAATATATCGCCATACAGTTGGGGTATAGCATAGCATACTGACCGAGTGGCAATCAGGGTAGCGACTACAGCGTAAAAGTGTAACGGTAAATCAGCGCAGAACACCGAAGTGTGGGAAGGAAGTATGTGTTTGGTTCTCTAGGTGTAATTCTTTCCTTCAACCGAACATCCTTTTATTCTCACTCTACGGTGCTATTGCGCCGATGTTACCTTCTGAACCGAGTTTTTTGGCAACTGCAGCATGCTATAATCGATGTGGATTCGTCGTGCGGCAGGCAGTCATAAAACCGCGCGTTGCCACAACTGTAGGGGCAACCGACTGACTGGAACAGTTTTGCGGATGTTGATAACCACGCCATTCTTGCTGTGCGGGGTGGCGCCGCTTGTTCTGCGAGGCGTGACATTGTGCGCGCCATGAACTCCCGTCTGTAGCGCCGCGTGCTCCTTGCGCCGTTTCACGGACCACACATGCGTCGTTTGAAGGCGCCCGTGCAACGCGTACGGAGAGCTACACGCTTGCAAAAGCTGCCCAAATTCTTGGATGCTGCAGTTTACAGTTGGACACGAGTTTCATCACAAATGTGTGTCTGTTCTGTTATGATGTGGCCCTTCCAATTTAATGGAACAGTGTGCAGGCCGCGAGAACCAATACAGCCCGAAATCTCGAATTTGAGAACATTTTCTTGGGCGAGTTGAATTACAACCGAAAAAGAAAAGTAGCAGCGCGAAAAAAAAAAAAAGGTGAGACGAGTAGCTTACTTACCTGAGCTCCAGACATGTGTACTAGACTTTTTTCTTGAATTAGAGGCCCTGTGCCCAGGCTACGCGAAAATTCAGTTTTGTTTTCTTCCTCGGGTCTCGTATCGCTTAAAATTTTGCGGCTGACTGTACAGCCGTGCAATATTTTACCAGTGCTCTTTGGAGCGATTGATCTCGCGCTCGGACGCTTGGCGTATGCTTCGCAAGTGTGATTACAGGACCTTTACCAGGGGAAACAAGTCGCCCATATGTCTCTGCTAAGCTTTCTTTTTAAAAAATTACGATCAATGAACGAGTATCTGCACTAGAGCCACATTAGTAGTTTGGTTGCGGAATAGCACAGCACAAAACGCTATGGACGCTTTCAGCGATGAGCTGCGACTGCATGTTGCGTGCATACGCGATCAGACGATGTCACTGAACTGCGCAGTGTTCCTTTCACACGTTGGGAAGAGTGAGCTTGCTGACAGCAGTTCTTTGGGAACGCAGGGGTCCGCAGCTTTACAAGAGGATGAGCTCCTTGGAGAACGACGATGACGACATCGGTAAGCGAACGTGCACTAGGCTAGCTAGTCACCCGCTGACTTGAGCTCAAATCTTTCTTTCCCATTTTTCAGTGTTCATGAAGACGGTTCCCAGAAGGACTTAGAGCTGCGGGGATCGACATCCGCTGGGACTATTACAAAGACGAAAATTATCACGTATCTTACGCAGTTGCACACATCTGGTCTTCAGTCACTGAAACCAGTTGTGAAATGTGTGAAATCAATTCGTCTTCAAACCAATGTCACCAGAGCACACGCAATATGCCCGTGCAAGAAGTTTGCAAAACGTCGCGTACGGACCGTTCGTTAAAGAGTGCACCTTCTCGAAAAATATGTTTGCCAACTCGTAACATTGACAAACTATTGACGCACGTATGTCCCAGACGCGTGTTAAAAAAAGAAAGGAAAAAATAAGTTCACACAATGCAGTGGCGTCGAAAGTAATGAATGGGAAAAAAAGTACTCGCTGATGTAAAACTAGAAATGTTGCTCTCGGTAGAATATAAAGAAGCGCAGACAAATTAAATCGCAATAATCTATAAGATAAAAGTGAAGAAAAGAAAAACGACAAAATGCGATGGTCAGGCGGGTATGATGACGGCGTTTTGGTGCATGGGCCTTCTCAGGACGAGCGCCTTGATGAGGTCGGCCGCTGCGATGAGACACCAGAGGATCGATACGAAGAAGGAAGCGGCGGCTACCAGGTAGTAGAGGCCGTTGTACGAGTCGTTCTTGTCCTTGAAGTAGCCTGCAAAGCATCGAATAGGCCTCAGTGCTCCTGCTGAATTGCCCGCATGCATGCCCTCAAGAGGTGTGCCCAAACGGCAGTTATATACTAGCAACTTAAGTAACATCGTGCCTGGGGTCTTGCACGCTCGCGACATGTGCATTGTTTGTTATTCGGTGCCGAAAAATAGCACCGCGCTGCCCTATCATGCAAGCAAAATATTTTGCTTGGCGTGTGCGGCGAGTTCAGCTCAGTGCTGATGAAGTGCCGAGTGTTATTTGGTTTGCAATCTATACATATCGCACTTATTCGCGTTTTTTATTTCTTTGCATGTATGTGTGCGTGTGTATGCGCGCGTGTGTGTATGCGTGTGTGTGTATGTGTGTGTGTGCGTGTGTGTTGCTTACAGAGCTGCCACATCCGAGCCTGCTAAAAAAAACAAAACGCGCCCACTTTTCAAAAATGTGTTACCCTACTTGTGCTGGTAAAGGCGCGTTTAGCCCGTGTATGGGTTATCTTTCAACAAGCTACTTAATCGCGTCTAGTGCATATTACTTTTTTGCCGATAAAGCTATGGTGTTTCAAACAATAAACGTATCCAACGTTGTAGCCTATGTGCCTTATTTTCTGCTGCCTCTGCGAATAACTTGGAGTGTACGCATGTGGCGGAATGTTTCAGTTTTAGCTAGATATTCAATGCCGTGTTTGCGTCATTGTTTCTTTACAATATTTTCGCAGTTTTGTGCCTGCGAGTTTAATTGCAACTAGAGGCCCCGGTGGTTTACACTGAGGCCTCACCGGGATGCCCTGTCGTAGCCTTACTAGTTCTCATATAAATTAAAGGGATTGTTCGGTGATGTCAAGCGTAGGAAAAAAAAAAGTGGTGCTACATGAAACCTGGCTGTCAGCAGAGTTAGGCTGACCGACGCAACGCGGCATGAGAGATTAATTTAAACACAAGTAATAAAATTTAAAAAAAAACGTGTTTTGAAGTTTCCGCGCAGGGAACGGCGCACGGCGTCATGCGCGGGAACACGGAGCACCAAAATCTTTGACGTCATATACTGTCAGCCAAGGCATGTTGCGACAAGTTTCTGACTAATTATAAATAAGCCTTTTATTAATATTTATTAACGTCTTTCTTATTTTTACAGCGATAGCTGTTATTGTCTCACCCTCCTAGTCACCCACGATGGTGCTCAATGGCTATGGCCTTGTACTGCTGAATTCGAGGTCGCGGGTTCAAGCCTGGCCGCTCTGTGCATTGGATGCTCGTTAAAGAAGCCTAGATGACCAATATTAATCCGGAGCTCCCTGCTACGGCCTGCCTCAAACCAATCAAGTCGTAGTTTTGGCACGTAAAACCCAGACTTTTTTTTTCTCTCCTAGCCGTTGTCATGACCGGTGATGTCCGTCGCAGAAATCGCGAAGTGCTTTGCAGGAAGCTTATTAAAAAAAATGCGCAGGGTTCATGGTGGACTCGAACTGTCGTCCCAAAGAGTGGCAAGTCGGGGCAACCCTGCCTCTCAGCCACTTCTACAGCAAAGCTGTATAGCTCTACCTCCCAACGTGTCTGTCGTGTCCGTAGGCAAACACTTGGGAAGCGCGCGCGGCGTGCACTGCTGAGTTCCTGGCAGCACCAGCAGACGGCGCTCGTCTCCGCGCATCCGGAGCAGCGACGGCGCCGGCCGTGCGAAAAAAGAAACAAGAAAAAAACAAAGCTTGCCTTCGCGCATAGCGTTCGCCGCAAGCGTTTCCCGATAACAAATTACGATTGCATTAGCTGCAGTTGCCGGGAAGCGGCAACTGTAGCATACGAAGTAGGGAGTGACGTAACACTTTCATATGTGAAGGAAGAACTCGCCTAGCAAATGATTCGTGCTGCGACAGTGCTATGAGAAGGCCACGTATAGTGAGGGCCACTGAAGAGCGGCCGAGGCGCGGCGAAAGTGTGGTCAAGTGCATTTCTCTTCTCCCTAGTACACTGTTTGTAGCTGCACGATGTAGCGGTGAAAGCCAAGTCGCAGGCCGTTGAGACGTCTTAAGCTATAATCAGGTGAAATGCATGTGAGTGTCGCCACGTCAATAGTTTCAACCTTCGTCGCAATAGGTAATCGTTCTAGTTGTCGTTTACAGCTTCGCTGTCCAACCACCTTCACGGCGTGGATTGGAGACCAGCATGTTTTCTTAGAAAACGCTTTTATTTAAAACATCAACAATATTTACAGCAGTGTTCTACATGACAGACTAAAATAAATGTTGCATAGCCACTTGGATTCTCGCTTCCTGGTATATATATAATGTATCATGTATGCTTGCGATGCTTTCATCCGGGGCCGCGATGCACTAAGCAATCTTCTCTGGAAGGCAAGTCATCCTTCCATGAAAATTTCCTGGAAGGCAGACCCGTCCTTCCATGATCCTTCCATCATTACTGAACGTGCTACAGGTACAGCTCTCTATAATCTACTTCTATGCGAGCTTCGCAGTCGGACTGGCCACGCCATAAATAGCCTGGCCCTCCACAGCGCATGCAGACCTCACAGGATTATTACTTACCGGCATCGACTTTCGCAAGCGTTGCCACGATTTAGAAACTTAACGGTTACCCAGTCGGGGCATAGATCAAATTTTTACCTCTCCGCCGATGCTAAAGCAAGTAAATAAACTGCGCCTCGGGAACGCGGTCACGCCGCTAGCTGCTACTAGTGGCTAACGCCACGCTCTGCTGCTTGTATACATATGAATGAGCAGGCGGTAAAATGCGAAAGGCAGGTTAGGCAGGAGGAATAACAAACGGCGCTCTCCGTAAACTGCTTGAGTGGCTGCGCCACCTCCACAGTTGAATAACGCTTCCTTCATTATTATTAATCTCTACAGGCGATATCTCCGCGCGCATCTAGTAATCAGTATTCGAACAGATACTACACGCAAGTGTGTTATATTTTCTCTGCAAAGTATTGCGCTTCTGCCGATGCTACAGTAGAAAAGGATAACGCACCCGGAGAACTATGAATGGCTTACAACACGCTCCGCAGCTGATTTAAGAATCGGCAACAAACTGAAAGGTCAGAAGCGAAAGGTAGGATAGAAAATTGAAAGAAGCCGTGTCATTTTATGCGCTATTTCACTGCCAGGGAGCGGCACCTCCACAAGTGAATAAGACGATATGGACTATAGCCGACATTCGAGAAAGTTCTGTTCTCGAAAACAGATTGCTCGCGTGCATCTGATAATTTTACTGCAACCGATACCCGACGAAACAGTACAAGGCTTACTGCGCATAATGTTGCGCCAGCTATGACGTAAGTGCTCCGTATTATGGGCAAAATGAATATTTCTGTGCTCCGTTCACGCCTCGAAGCATGGGCGTATAGTCTGTTTTCGATGTTAAGAATTAAATTGTGGGTTTTTACGTGCCAAAACCACCACCTGATTATACGTCAAGCCATAGTGTGTGATAATGAGTTGCCACGGCGTGTGGGCAATATGAAGAGGAACACAGTACTAGTTTTCAAGCAGTGGTTGCTCCACAGATACGTGTATGCTCGAACCTGTACCATGTGCCCAAGCTAACCTTAGCCAAGCTGTTGAAAGAAAAAAAAAAATGGCTGTGGCTTAGGTAAGGTTAAGCCCAGGATGCGAAGCATACTAGCCTTTATTTTAGTTGTTGAACCACTGTTTAGCTTGGTGAACTGCTGTTGCTTGGCTATTAGCCCCGAGAATTAGGAGTGGCGCCCTCTCGCGAGTGACGTCACGGCCAGGACGCCGCTCGCTCCGGCTCGCTCGGCTGCCACGCGCGCTCGTTCCCTTCGTGTGTGCTTGAGGTATGGGTGGCTCGAGCCGTACGTATTGAAGAATACGTCGGCTTCTTTCAGATACCATACCTTAACCACAGTTTCCTCTTCAAAGGCGTGTGAGTCGAGAAACTTTGCGGCTTGGATATCGCAAGCTAAGTAGCGTTAAAGGGGTCTACTAGGTTTTGCAATGCATATATGCGCCGTGTCTATCGGTAAATTTTGACTAAAAAAAGAATATCTGCAAATTCAACGCGCGAAGTTGTGTATGATGCTTCGACAAACACTTAACATTCCTTTAGTATTTAGCTATGAGAGGCATTGCATTTTACGTGGAAGAAAAATTTGGTAATTGGCGTCAACATGTTATCCGATGTTAGAAAGACACTGCCCAGCGAAGCTGTCATCACGATTCCTATTACTCTGGTGTATTGTTCTATTCAAATATGGCCATTCATTGCTGCGTAAAAAAATAGTTAGGCGCGCATTTCTTATGAAAAAGTTTGCTGCTACTTTCATCCCCCTCTGAAACAGGCCTCCAAAAAACGAATTGCTCATGGCTGCTAACACGACGGCGCGTCATGTAGAGTATTTACATAGTTAATTCACAAACACCATAGTAGCAGTCACCTGAGAGAAAAGTTTCGTTGTTAAGATCGAGAGCCACTCAATTGAAAGTGATAAAATGTTTCATAGTGGCCCTCAGTAGCCTTTATCGACAATATGGCACACCCCTGATCACGTAACGGTAGCAATCGACTGTCCGTATGGCGAGGCACGCTATGTTCGCGAAACCTATCAGTTCACTACAACTTCGATTTAAAACCATAAAGCATTCTTTACAGCGCCAACTGGAATGGCTAAAGTATTCTCGAGCTACTACACCGCAGCTTAGATTGCCTGCAAAAGGAAAATTCAAGCACCTTCTGTCTCACGATGTCTCGATCCAGCGTTATTTAATTATACAAACGGATAACAATTCGCTTCGTCGGTACATAAATTAAGGCTAAATTAAGTTTGCTCCAATCCAGCCGCAAACATTCATAAAGAAAGCACCACAAGCCTTGCATATACTTTCACTTGATTTCTGACCCTCCACCGGGAGAATTTCGATATCTTGAATATGTCCCATACTACTAGTCATTGACGCTTCGACGTCTTTCTGGCTGCAGCTATGCGGTCCAGCAGGCATGCTTCACTAAAAAAATTTGGCCGAGCAGCCTGTGTCAGTTCGCCAAACAGATTCGTCATGTATATTCCTCAAGCAACAAGCACCAGTAAATTTCTCAAGTGAGTTTGATTTGATTTGATTTATTAATTTCCATTTACACACACACATGTGCAGAGGAGTGGTAAATGGAGGTGGATGTGGGAAAAAAGCCGCACAGACGCGGCTTGAGGTAACCTCACCCCCTTAGGTACAATATGGCTGCAAGGGGTAACACATCAAACGCCATATAAATTACATTTATATAGTGGTCATAAAACATTGCAGTTATACAATATATCAAAGAACAGTAAAATATTTCCACAATAACAATGCAAAACACACTGCGGCATTGAAATAAATAAATGATATACACTAGGTAACATAGACAAAAAAAGAGGAACATAACATACATTATTAATCATTAACAAACGCTCTCTAAAGAGGTGAGTTGAACGTGTAGCACGGAAAAGGGAATATATATTGGTGCATTCCTAATTGTACTCTGTAAATAGCTGTAAGCCTTCATTAAATTAACTTTACTTCAAGTTTACGCTGCTTAAAAAAAATAAACACGTGAAGAACCGCCTAATGTTGACAAGCAAGTAAAGAAGAAAGTGAGGCGTGTAGAATCTAAGCTCCAGTATTAGTTAAGTCCCTGTGCTACTGCCGAGCGTTTCTGTGAGGAAATGCAACAATTCGATATTATACCATGAACTACTCGTCGTGAGAAAACCTGTTTTAGCGGAATAAAATCAACGTGACTGCTGTAGAAGTCATATGTAGCCAACTTTGTGACATACTTGTTGCAGCGCGGCAGGTATGGTATCATAACTGGGTTCCTATAGGCTATGCTTTTGCGATTGTCTATGCGCGTACGAAAAACCCGCAATGGGCTGGTCTGCGTCGCTTCGGCTGGCACTGTAGCGTTGCCTTCGAGAGTTGCATTGTTGTCTAAGAAATTAGCTCTTTGAATAAATGTTCGCAAAGGAAGACGTCGTAAAAATATATTTGAGACGACCACCATAAGTATACAAGCAGAGAGAACGAGGGTGAACAAACGAAAACACCGCAGAAAGCGCCCGGACAACGCCCGAACTGTAGCAGACGGCAGGCGCGAGTCCGTGCCCTGACGTCACGCGAGCGGCGCTCGCAGCGCCGCTCGTGTTCGTTCTCGGGGCTAATATTTGGTTCGGCTAGACGAAGAAACAACTCATGCGTTACTCTGCTTCGCCTTGGACGCCCCGCATTGGACGCGGTGAGCGTCGAGCAACGCAGCGTTCGGCGCGGCAACGAAATGTGCGCCTGAGCAAGTGACGCACGCCTGAGCCTTAGAAACAGCTTGTTTCTAAGGCAACACCGCATTCACTAGAGGCGCTTTTGTACCGCTTTGAAGCATCGTATTCGTGGCTCAGTGACAATAAAGAAAAAAAAATACTCGTGGCTCAGTGGTAGCGTCTCCGTCTCACACTCCGGAGACCCTGGTTCGATTCCCACCCAGCCCATCTTGCAAGAGTTGAGCCAAAGCCACTTTTCCTCTGTCGTGACGTCACGGTGTCACGTGGTGTTCAAGGCGACACCGCCGCGCCTGAGGAGCTGGGTTGAGCTCTCGTAATATGTTTCGCATAAGAAGATTAAGAAAACACTGTATGCAAGATACGATTATAAGACCTACGGCGTTCATTCGTCAGAGATCGGACAATAGAACACCGTATAGGTCTTAAAATCTTTTCTTGTGCCGTGGTCTTTAATCTTCTTTCTGTTTGTTGGACAGCTTAGCTAAGGTTGGCGGGGGTAAACTTATACAATACGAGGTGCAATGCGCATGTATCGACGGCAGATGTCCAGTTTTGTGAACATTTGTATTCGACCTATATACGTGTGGCCACCGTTTCTTCTTTTAAAAGGAAACTTGGGAGTGACCTCGGACGTTAGGCATCACTGTGCAGCGTGTTCAGCGTGCATTTTGCACTAGAATTACCAGTGAAGAAACCATGGGTGAAAGAAAAAAATCCTTCACTTAGGGACATGGTACAGTGACAGTAATCTTTCTTTGTTTTAGGCCACTCGGTGGCAAACTTTTATCTCGTTTAAGCACAGTGGTTTCCAGCCTGCGTGATGGGCCGATATCCTTAATTCCCTGGTTTCAGAAAGCTTGCGTAGTTACGCGCTGCCGCTTAGGGCGATTTTTTTCATTGAAATCGTGGTTTTCGGAAGGAGCATCGGCCTTCCGATAGACGTCACAATCGTAGCGCGAATGTCTGCTGTTGTGTCGGCGGTAAGGCTCTGTACAGGCCACATGGAAGAATTTTTTTCGACTACGAAGGTTTGGTTGTCGGTTTAGTGAGCTGCTTGAATTGCATGTTATTTCATAAAAATAACATTGAACCTCTTTTTGAATTATTTTCGTAAATATTGTGTGGAGTGATTGAATGAGCAAAACGAGAGTTAAACTGGCTTCTTCGAAGTATTTGGCAAGCCATGGTTTCTATCGTGAAGGAATAAGAAAGACTTCACGAGACAACCCTGAAGCACATAGTCATCAAAAAAGAAAAAGAAATGTAAAGGCTCATGGGAAATAAACCCTTACCACATGACCGGCAGGCGGTAATTCACAGGCGCCGAGCGCGGAGAAAGAAGGGGGTGTGGTGGTTGTACTTGGTTCTTTATGAATAAAAAATAAACCAATAAAGAGAAGCACATACAACGAGTTCGAACCTGTATACCACGAAACTTTGTGCGAGGGCATAAAGGGTCGAAACAAGAGTTCATGTTTATTGAATGTCCGCTCAAAGTGACACGGGAGGCTTTATTAAGGGATTGTAGAAAGGCTAATGCAATGCCGCCGCCGCTGCCGTGGATATGCGAAGGCGAGCTTTCTGGGTTTTTTTTTCGTTCCCCCTCATGGCCGATCGCTGTCGTGGATGCGCAAAGGCGAGCGCCATCTGGTGTTGGTGCACGGAATCCAGTGGCCCGCGCGGCGTTCGTATTCCGCTATGATTGGTCGGCCTATTCAGCAAGAGAACAACCAGGCCACAGCACCTACGGTCACGAAACCCGGCGAAGTCCGCGCTTTTAAAAGAGGAGGGGAACAAAATTACTACTGACCGCACTACAACTGTCTACCGCATTCGGCTTACACCTGAACGGCGGTCAGTGAGGGAGCATACAGTCGAGCGGGTGGCGAGGGCCGATCGTGACGATTGAGGGCATCGCTAAGAGCTACCACGAACTAAACAAGGCCCTGAAAGGTTCGGCAATCTCGGTGGGCTTGCTTCCCAAGAGCCTGCGCGCGAGGAGGCTGGCTTGCCATGATCTAGCTTCCTGACGTCATGCTCCCTACTAGTCTTTTTCCTTGCCATGGTTTTTATTGGCTGCTCGATCACTCCACGCGAGCCGCCTGTTGGAGGGACGAAACCACGCGCAGTAATTGTGGGCACCATTAATTAGGCAAATGAGCCCCACACACATGCACATTACACTCTCACCGATTAGCATGGGCCTGGTGAGCGTGGTAACACCCATGGTAAATCGGTGGACGCCGAACGTGAGTGGCAGGTGCTCGTCGCCCAGGTGGTCGGCCAGAAGCACAGGGAACGACGCGATCGTGCCGCCGTTGTTCAGGCCGAACACCACCGCCACCACCAGCATGTTCGCTACGGTGGCGAGGTTGGCTAGCAGCAAATAGCACACACCCTGCAGCGCGATAGAACAACCTTTAAGTACTTTAGAAAACTTTATATATATATGTGATAGAGAGTAGCGACGCCACCTATAGAAATTCTTGCACTGTATCTCCGTAACGCCATAGTTTGTGGTAACAGTTATGCGAGGCTGGTTTAGTGTCTATTAGCAAAATAGCTACACATGTCTCTCCAAAAGAAACGTAATCCTGCGAAACAAGGGAAAGCACTGGTGGAACATTCACTCGTACCGTCCATGGTTTAATTCAACCCGCCATAAAGCTGGTCATGCGCTTCACTCTACTCTTCTCATCCTCTTCCCTATCTCCTTTTTCCCCCACTAACTTTCCTCCCGGACACTGTTGAAGCACAGCAGTGAAGTGTCCACTGCTGAGAGAGACAGGCACGCTATTCCCATTCCGATGTCCGCTTCCTCCCCGTATTTGCGGTTGCTCAGGTGTAGCATTTGTCGTCGTCTCATTTACCTGCAAGGCGAAGTTGATGATGAGCATCCCCTCGCGGGTGATGTAGTGTCGGTCGGTGATGTAGCCGATGCCGAGGCGGCTAAAGAAGTCGCCCATGGCCATGGTCGAGACTATTATGGCGCCTTCCTCGTGGCTGGCATTCGCCGCGCCCGCCGCGTGGTCCACGATGGTTATCAGGTACGTACTAAACACGTAGCCATACACCGCACCAGTCACCATCAGTGGCACGAACATCGGGTTCCGGATGAAGCTGAACATCTGCGTGATCCCATCCGGTTTCACTCCAGCATTTGTGTGGGGCTCCAGCATTTGTGTCACTCCAACATTTCCGATCGCGCAGAACGTGCACAGTTCCAAAGATGATGCCGTAAACTCACCCGCTGGTAGAACGCTTTGAGGAAGTAAATTATCTTAAGTAGGTTCATCTTGTATTAGCGACACATCAGTTTCACTTTTGAATGCAGAAAGAAGGTTTTTTGATAGCCGGCTGTGATTAGGGTGCTGCGCGATTGAAACTGTTCTGTATGTTGAGCATTCGCTTGCGTGTATATATTGGATGGTATGCAATATAGAATAAACAGTCGAAAGTTGGCGCTCCTCTTGTTCCCTCCCGTCCTTTCTTGTTTGCGCCAAGCGATTATGTTTATGGTCTACTCAGTAATACGAACCGGCTAGCTCAGCAAAGTGTACATCTAGGGTAGTGGTTTGGGCGAGTATAGTAGCATTACAAAAGTGTAGGCTTTTGCGCACGAACTAGAGGACGAAGACAGGCAACTAAAAACAAACACAACTTTGCCTTGGTTTTGCCTACTTGCCTGTTTTCATCTTCTAGTTAGTGCGTAAGAACCTACCGTCACGAAACAGAACGAGAACAAAGTGGCGATACGCTGAGTACAAACTTTGCATGATTGAAACTTATTGAAAGGCGTTATGTAAAATTTGGCACACTTTTAAAGTATGTTCATGGTACTGTTGTTAAAGATTATTGTTTCGTAAGGCATATTATTGGGCTACAAACAATGCATCTATACGCGTAAGTCAACATGGTAACAAAATACGTGATACTTTAAAATTAATCAAATAAGTTTTACACATAAAAATGATTTCGTTTGCGACAATTCAGTTGTCTATGTGTCATTAACGGCCCAACAGACCACTTGCCATGCAGTTTATGTGGCTTTACAGAGTGAACCGGCTGGCAACCGGTTCACTCTGCATTCATGTAGGGTGGATCCCGCAGAGATCCACTCTACATGAATGTAGCGTGCTCTAAAAGATAGACGAGCGAGCACTAGACACAACTATGGGTGTGCGAATAGTAATTTTTGAGATTGAATCGAATACAAATCGAATACGAATGGAGTACTCTTCCAATAGTTTTAGAATAATGAACAGCCATTCTCACAATTGTTATGAAACAACATTCGCGTCTTAGTATCTGTAACGTTAGCGAGTTTTTGTTATTAACCTACATTGCCCGTTATGAGGCGTTGTTTATTAAAAGCGCAAATGGAGCTTTAGGAACAAAGAAACAGTTTTTTTCACTTGTACTGGACTCCTCGGAGAGTGCTAGTGAGCGCTGTTATAGCCGGTAATGCCTGGCTTCCTGGACGCAGCATATAGCCTAGCTGTTCGATTACGTTAAGTTCTAATGTTTTACGTCTATACCATGCCACCGCGGTGAAATTTATCGTACTGTTGCTCTTAATTTTGTGTATGATTGGGCACAGTTGTCTTCAAATATTCGAAAACTATTAGAAAAATAGTGACTATTCTATTCGAAGACCGAATCAAATCGGGCACTATTCGATTCATTACTCGAACGTTTCAAGTATTCGCACACCTCTGTAGGCATGTGAAGGAGCGAATAGGACAGCACGAACGTTGTCCTTTGCGTTCCTTTTGTGTCTACGTCTACACGCGTGCCGGCAAGTAACGCGTATATCCCAACCAACTCGCTGAACTCTCTGTCGCTGCTCACCCCATGTCTTCGCCGGTGGGACTGATGCGAACGCGGCGACAGTGTGGAGACGATGATGCCGCTCTCCCACAGCGGGATTTCAGAGGTGAAGATCTCGCTGATGATGTTCTTGTTCTCCGCGCCTTCGCCGCCGCTGCTGGTGCTGCTGGTGCTGCCGCGTCTGGTGGCAGTGGCCGTTGTGCTGAACACTGTGTGGCACGGCGGCCGCGGGTAGCTGGGCGACGAGCGGAGTGTGATGGAGCCGGCCATCGTGTTCAGCACGAGCGCGCCTATGATGAGCATGGTGCCCTGCAGGCCGTACACGTTCAACAACTTGCCGAGGAGTGGCGGCAGCAGCATGCTGCTCAGCGCCGCGCCGGCGAAGCTCAGGCCGCTCGCCGAGGTCCGGTACTTGTCGAAGTAGCGATGCAGCACCACCACGTTCGTGGGCACCATGAGGCCCGTGCCGGCGCCTGAGCGGGGCCGGTGTGACATCGCACGCGGTATAAGTGACAATGCGGGCGTCCATCCGTACGTGTGTGTGTTTTTTCTTTGTTTATCATTTTTTATGCTGGAAACGGCAACACTGGCAACGACGACGACCGCATCAAACATGGACAAGAACAAAGACGGTGCACAGTTCTCTTCAAACGCTTTTATATAGCTTACGATGTCTCTATTGCCGCAGTAAGGCACGCTCGAGTGTGGACATCACACTTCAACAAATCTCTAAAGTTAAAGCCAAGTTTTCTTGTACTGCACTGCAATGACAGATATCCTCTAATGATAACGCGAAGATCAGATTGGAAACATTTGGAAAGGACTGTGATGTTGACCAATACCCGCTGCTCAGTATTTATTTCTTTGTTTAAATAAGCAGCACTATACGAATGCTGGAAGCTAGCTCAAGCTGGCTGCTGTCGCCAGCTTCAAGGGAACGTTGATTAAACGACTGGGAAGCAACTAAATGCGAATGAGACGGTATCACGAGTCGATAAATAAGAAAGTGATGGAAGATAATAAAGAAGACGAAGTGAGACGGAAGAAGAAAATAGTCAATGCACGTGGCATAAGTTAGCCAACCAAGAAGCGCTACATAGAGGTGAGCGCGTCAATCAGGTTAAAAAGCGTCGAAGTAAACATTATAAAACAAAGGGCACAAGGAAACGTGGGGAGGAGTAGAAGGAACGAGCCTCAGCTGCGATCTGGGAGGGTGAAGAAGAAGGCGGCAGTCCGATGTAGGCCGCATGCCCAGCTTCTGCGGCTGCGATCCATAGGCTCAGCGGACACAAATCAGAACCGAAGCAACGGCTTCATGGCGCTTTCACCCAAAGCTTCACCCCGAGGACTGCCCGAGCTACCGCGGCTACTCTCCGCAGGCCTAGTGGAGATGTCCGAGCGGTGCATTTTCTACGACCTGACGTCGTCGCCACCTTTGGACTAGGCCAGTCGCCTTATCATCGGAACCACTACGCCATATCCCTCGCCACAAAGTAATAGAAGCACCGCTGATGGACACTTTCGCTTTCGAAAGTACGCTCGAGATGCAGTAGCAGACGACAACGATTTGCAATAAGGATGGCTGAAGTTGGCGGCTCCGATTTCCCCTGCGTTCGGGTGCCAGGCCACTACTTTAGCGGTGACAGCTGCAGAAAAAGCGCGGCCGGCCTCTGCATGTAACAACGGATATGTACACAATATATTACAGGCATTTGGGACAATCCAGGCCGCATACGTGCCAGGTGCATCCCGCAGACAAGGGCAGCGAAGCCCAGTTATTTGAAGTGGAGCTGGTGTTAAGTTGCCGCTTCGTTTTATTGACTAATATGGTGGCATTATAGCATTGCCGTAATGCTGCTTCTGTACCTCAATAGTAGGTTCAGACTTACAGTGATAGTAGGTGAAGACTTTTATCTCAAAGGAATCTACACGGCGCGATGCCTGTATACTTTATAGTGATATTGCTACCAATGAATACACGTCACATCGCCGTATAAATGCCGTCAAAGTCGGCTCAAGAAGAGTAATTGTGAATATGTTAATGGCAATGCGTACGCTAGTCAAGGAAGTCATTTAACATACGGGTGAATTTACGTGCGAGTTAGCGCTGCATCGCTGATGAAATTCCGCTGCCTAACTACGCCGACGGAATGCCCTTCCCACTGCAGTTTTCGCTATTTGAAATGACCTTATTAATGGCCCGCTTGGAAACGCACAAAGCAAAAGCCTTACCAACTTTCGAGTTCCTTTCTTTCGAAAGTTGCGGAAGAGATAAGCCACACATTATAATTAAAAGCCGAGCAACACCGGTGAGGCTGAATGGGCACTGACAGCAAGGCCGGGTTTAGTACTTCGCGGCGTACGCATTGCACCCCTATGCCGCAAAATAAATAATGCAATTCAGCACTTGATGCACACGTAATAATGCAATCAGCTGTGTCACAAAGAAAGTACTCTGTGGTAAGTATGCTCAGACAGCATCAAGGCATGAAGATTTTACAAATATGGCGCGAATGTTTCAGCTAAACTCGAACAGCAGTACCAAATGCAGCAACCAATAGCAGTCCCTCTCCTGAGCTACCTCTTTTATAACGCATTTCCCCAAGTAACCGCAATATGTCTTCGGACGAAAAGAATAAAGCTGTTAAAGAAGCACTGGCTTGTAATCATTTGGACGGAACACGGCATGCTTTAAGATCCTTACAAACGAGGCGAAAATGTCGTACTTAAAAAATATCTGAGGACACTTAAGCGCCTCTTATGAGTTGTGACTGCATTAATGTCCACGTTTATCCCCAACCTTCGGGTTGGGGATAAACACCTCTTTCCAAGCTTTGAAGTCCCGTAATAGCAGAGCACCAGGTCCGGAGCGCTCTTGTCTCTATTTTACCGGTAAGAACCCCGCAGCAGCACTTGTCTCCCACGGCGGATGTTCTTCAACAAGGCCATCTGTGATTGTACAAGAGGCGCCCATGAGAGACCACGCATGAAATCCATATTCGGCCCCCTTTCGAGATTTGAACCCCCACGAGAAGCCGTGCACCTGGGTAGGCGACATCTCTACCCATTAGAAAAACATCAGTGGGTTTCCTGCTGCACCAGGATTCGAACTCAGTACCTCCCGCATACAAGGCGGATGCTCTATTGCTAGACCACCGCTACGGTATGACGGATTTCGTGAGGGAGCACGATTTAACAACTCGGTTGCCAGTGGCAGTTGCAGTTTAGATAACCTAATTTTTTCCGAAAATACGCCTCTTAACACGTTATGACTCTAGACCTTTAGAGGCATGTGCGGGACTGAGAACAGTGCCCAGATTGAAAGACTATAGGGCTGAAAGCGTGCCGGCCAACCATTCAGTTCATATGTTTATGAGAGAGAGCCGGCGGGACACAGCAAAACAGAATCTTGGATGCGCTCTTGTTTGCTGGCAAAAATCTCGGAGTGCTTTAGAAGGTGAACTTACCGAAGCCGACGCCAATAAATACAACGTAGGCTGCAGGCGTATTCGAAATGAAGCAAGCAATGGCGCTCACTGAAGCCAGGAGAGTAGCTCCTATGTTTAGCACTCGGGTGTCCCAGTATCGGACCAGAACGCCGACCAAGAAGCCTGTAGGGTGCAGAAAAGGTAACGTTTCATTGCTTGTACAGTTTTAATGCAGAAACATTATATGCCACATTTCGAGAAAATATGTCGGCGTCGGCATAACCAAATGATGGTACCAAAAATGGTCGACGGTGCAAACAGTAAAAACACGTAAAAAAATATGGTCGGCCACATTTCTCAAGGGGGTTCTTGTAAACAATGTAAATTAATGCATTTGAAAAGAAAATATGGTACATTTCGGTCTGCGTGGGATTCGAACCAGGGCTTCCGGGGTGCGATGCGATCCACGCTTCCTCCACGCCACGGTTGCTCCGCGGTTCTGACTATAGATACGTGCCTTGTGCCTGCGTCATTGCACACGTCACTTCATAGCCATCTGGCTGACTAAAGGCGTGGCCTACTGCGTGCGTCATTGGGCACGTGACAGTGCAACCAATGGGAGGAGCTGGCGCCACGTCATGAGTGTATAAAATGAATACAGAAAATTAAAGCATTTCACTAAAGGGACTTTAATGTTTTCGCATTCCCACACGTAAGCAGTCTCTGTCGAATTTTTTTTTCTCTTAGAATAAGACAGGATTTATGCCTGATGTTGTCTTCCAAGCCGTGTAACGCTCATTGACCGAATACCCGGAGAACGAAGCCTCTTGCGACTCGCACATTTCTGAGGTCATTGCTTTCACCTAGTCTCTTTCTTTCCTCTTTGGGTACGGCCTGCGACAGCAATGCCGTCAGCGGCAACAAGCCGTGGCAGCTGACAGACCAAGAGCCTGCTCGTCATTTTGTTCCAGAGTAATTAAGAGCACTGCGCACAATTAAGTCGAAACTTCAGTTACCTGATTGTGTTTTCTAAGTGACGCCGTAATACACGTTGTCCCTGCACCTATAGTTAAAAAAAATTACATTTCTGCTTATTTATTCGTCTTACAGATTGTGCGGTTGCATTTCAGCATACCTCGAGTCAAAGGGCTTAAGAGGAAACTTTAGCTCGGGCTCAATTACGATGCGGTTTATTCAAATACATGTAAAATGCAAAAACGCTTTTTTGCGATAGCCCCTTGACCGATCTTAATGAAATTTGTTGCATTTGAGAGAGAAAGCTAAGTTCTAGTGACTATTGAAGCGTAATTTAGATTTAGGGCCAGAACATTGTTGAAAGATTTTTCAAAAAGTCTGAAGTTCGAGAAAATAGAAGCAGGAAGTTTACAAATTGATAGCTCTCCATCAAAAACAGATATCGCGGTTCTGTAAACGGCATCCATTAGATCATACAAAGCGGACAATTTCGATGTGTCGATTTATATATTACGTGAATATGTTATGTTGTGTACAAGGATTCTGCATTTCCATATTACTAAATTTTTTGAGATTCATGTGTAACATCAATTTTTTTCATAGTGAGGTTCGTTACAGCGCAACACAAGACGAGTGCAAAAGAAGGTATAAAACGACGACACGGTGCGTTTTATACTGTCCTTGGTCCTCGTCTTGTGTTGCGCTGTAACGAACCTTACTATGAATCCAAACCAAGTGGCCCAACTTGCCGTCTCGATCAATTTTGTTCGCCTTAGAGGTACTATTAGATGCAATTCACATAACTGTGCGAGCATTTTTCTTTGCTGGGTTACAAAGCTGTAAACTCTATAGTTTCGTTTTCTGAAAATTTGCGATGTTTGCCAATTTTTAGTAAAAAAAAATCGACGACCTAAATAAATAGTTAGAAACCAACAGCCGCTAGAACTTAAGTTTTTCCTTTCGATGCAATAAACCCCGTCAAATTTGCTGCAGTCGTAGCCGAGAAAAACGAATTCTCATTTTACATGCATTTAGATAGGAGCACCCCAGCTAACGTTTGCTCTTAAGCGGTCTTGTAAATAATGCTGTTAAGGCGTGTTCACGAAACATGTTTTCAGCTCAAAAGCGAACAGTACACAAAGAGTTCACCCCATCACCAGAAGCTGGCGCCACAAGCCCAGCGTTTGTGGCAGCAGTGTCTACGTTGTGTGCCGTTCAATTTAGTGCTTGTATCGTGCTTCACGCATTAGTTAATACGCAGGTCACATGGCGCAGCGGTTCTATTGCTTTGCAATTCTGCTGCTCACGGGGATACGCGTTCGATTCCCTACCACATTTTTTTCGGGGCGCAATGCAAAACTGCCGCGCGACTGGCCGCTCGAGTCACTTTGCGTGTATTCGCGGGCTTCTTTCACGCTCAGGAAAACACTACTATGTAGCACTTATTGAGCAACAGAAAGCTTTATCGGGAGTTTTTCATATTGCTCTTCAATTTTCTCACTGGCACTTTCTATATAATTTTATTATTTAGAAATTTGGTTAATTATTACTAATTATCTAATCAGGTGGAATGAAAAAAAAATCGTTTGAGTATCTCCAAGCGACGGCAAACAATATTACTTTTGTTCTGTCCAGCTACGTGGCATGTTCATATGTTTAAGCTCTGGCTAAATTTAGCTGGGACACCATGTATATGTATCCCGGCGTAGCTACGTTTCATTGTTCTTCTCGGTTTGTTCTTAGATTATTACTTACTTATAAATTCATTTTCTTGCTGTGTTGGATTGCGCACTGTTAATGCTCCATACAAGTGTATTGCAAAATATAATTATTCTTTTTCACTTCTGTGTAGTCTTCAACTACCCGATGTTTGATTAATTACTTCTAATATGCTTATTTGTATTTTTTCTTAATCGTAAGATCTGATATGCTGTCTTGTTTATTTACTTCTGTTATGTTGATTTGTATTTTCCCGCTCTTTTTACCTTAGTTGCTAACCGTATGTTATACATATATATACATGTACTAACAGGAGGTCTTCCTGGCCGTTTGCACTTTGGAACCTCTTTCTGTAATAAATTTACTTACCACCATTTACGTTATCACCACCATGATAATATCACCATAATCAATAATTCAATCACCAATGCGATGCGTGCAAGTTCATTGCAGTGCTGGTGCCTTGTATATCAGACCCCGTACGTGGTGTGCTAGCGAGTGCCGGTAAACGCGAACTCCGAGTTGCGGGGCCAACTGTTGTGGTTTAAATGTTTTGCATAGTATGAGCCCTCTGGACAGCTCTTACCCTGCATACAGTTGATGGCGGAGCAGATTTCGAAGGGCCACGAGGCCTCCTCGCGTGAGATGCGAAAGCTGGACACCAGACCGACCAGTAGGATGCCCGAGCTGCGGAAGACGATGGCGGCCCATACCTGGACCCAGGAGCACATGACTGCCATGAACCAGGCGTAGCGGCTGTCCACAAGTTGCAGCGCGGGCATGATCCGTAGCAGCTGGTGTGGAACGTTCCGCCTCCTTCTCTTTTCGAGCTGGGAACGTGCATTGCTGCTGCTGATGATGATGGTTCCCAGACTATGGCAAATACCCACAACGGAGGAGGGGACAGGAAACGGGCGGCAGAACAATAAAAAGAAAGGCGAGAAGGGGGGTAAAGAAAAGAAAGAGACGAGAGATAAAAAGAGAGAGACAGGCGAGGAAGGAAAGGCAGGGAGGTTAACCAGACTCTGTCTGGTTAACCACAGACACGTGGAAAAGGGGATGCGGGAGCGAAATAAATAGAGAGGGAAGATACGAGTCTTGATCGCGCTTTAACATGCACCGAGGCAGGCGTGAGATCGTGAAAGCTTGAAGATGAATGAAATAAAACTTGAAATTTGAAACGGAAAATTTAAAATGTAATACTGTAATGTCAAAATAGTGGTTCAATACTCGTGTGCTGCGAATGAACTGCCCTGTGGCTGAAGCCCAGAACTGAGGCCCTGAGAGAAAGGATAATTGGAGAAGTCAAAGAAAATCCAAGCTGGCGAAAAGGAGTTCCAAGCAGTACTTTTATTTTTGTCGAGAATCGACAGCAGAACTAAACTATGGAGTGCGCTTAAACTCCGCCTTTAAGAGTGGAACGCGGTAGCATTCAAAGATCACTGACTGCTTATCACGCTTTCCGGCAACTGCAGCGTATGTAACCGTAATGTTTACCAAGAGACGCTGGCGGCAAACGCTATGCACGAAGGCGGGGTTTCTGGTAGAAACGCGGCCTCTTGCATGGGCCGCGATGAGGTGGAGGCGAGCGTCATTTGGAAGTGTTTCGAGGAAGCGGGCGCACCGATCCGAGGACTCCGAGATGTCTACGCGCCGGCGCGCGCAAATGGCAGACGCCGTCGCCGGTGTATGCATTGTAGAAACGCTGGAAAAGGAGTTTGAGTTCTCGCGTAACAAAATTATGTTTTCTCGTATATTCAAATTACAATCGGAGAGCTATCAAATCGGTAGGTTGTGTGTAAGTCGTAGTTTACGATTTTCTCACGTATTTTAGCTTGAGATATTCAATTAGTTCAGCCAATTTCTTGCGTCATATGGAGGGCCTGGGTATGTGTGGTTCGAAAATATTTTTGCCGAAACGATATTTGACGCCGGAAGCCGGACGCGAGACGCCGACTCCAGATTCTCTGTGGCACGTGCGAGCTCCTTAACGCTATCGATCGCGTTAAAACGAATTATGTGGTTTCCTCGCATTCGTTATAACATGGCATACAGGAGAGCGGACTGCTTCTGACCAGCCCTGGCAGTTTGAAATTGAACGGCGGAATGCCGGCATCCACAACCATGCAAATGCAATTTCATACTTACGTGATGAGCGCCATTGAGGATTCCAGGGGAACTAACAGATGCTGGAAGTCATAATTAGATGATACTGCTTTCTTTGTAGAAGCTTGATATGGGCAGACTTTCGTCTACATTGTATAGATGTTTGCCGTAACCGGCAAAACAGAAACTACCGGACGTTTTAGGGACTCTCTGGCAAGGAAGACTGTCATTTCATTTAAGTCTAATATAAATTTATGCTAATTATATAATACATTTATCCATTGTAATAATATCAGTTGGTATTCAGCGCGCCGTGTCGTTTTCTATGTGCCTTAACCTTTATTCGCGTCCTTAGCAACGTGCCCACCCAAATATGCACAACCAACTAGCCTATTTTTCCACTCTAACTTAAATACAGTCCACAGTGACCTGGAAGCCAAATCAGGTGCACTATCTGTAAATGAGCAAGGACCAACAAATTAAATGTCCGCAATATAATCGAGTCTGTTGTTCCAGTTAGCGCTGATCAAGATGACAGAATTTTTTTTTTTAAATAGCAGATGTCGGCACATTTGATGTCAATTTGCGCAGCGCTAAAACGACCGCCATTATTCCGGCCTGAAATATACTTGTAAAATCAGGAAGGCGGAGAGAGGACGGTCAACAAAGGCGAGGAAAGAACATGTCTACTGCGGCTTCTGATCGTCACGCGTGGAGGCAACAATTTCAAGTATACAATCGGCTCCCGTTAATTCGACCCTTGCGGGACCACAGGATTTCGCCGAATTATCCGAAATGTCGAATTAACAAATGGCGGTAAAAAGAGCCAATTTTTTTTTCTTAGAAGTAAAGAGACCTTGAATAATTTCTTGACCTCGTTGGTCAGCGCTGTGTAATTGCTACGCGACGCCGCACTGAATGGATGAAGCAGATTGCCGAATGCGGACACAACTCGAAACAACCATGAACGGATAGCTTCACGGGCGGAAGGAACCGATACTAAAACATAAAAATGAAATAGCCTCACGCTTTGGGAAGCAGTTGCGTGGTCTGACGATGCATATCTTACCCAATTTCGAGTGCGAGAAGCTAAATGACAACAACGGTTCCTTTCCACTAGGTTCGGAAGACCAGAAGGAGCGGTTTGCATGAAAGTGAAAACTTACATCGAGAAACGTCATAGACCCATCGTCGCCCGGAACTTCACGCGTGAGTTCTAGCGGCTGTAAACATTCTCGAACAAATCTTTGTACGTTATAAGCTTCAGATTCGACCTCCCACTTAGGCACAAACAACTAGTCATCCACGTATCTCAGGTATTTAAAAACGTTTGTGCCCGTTATACGCGTCAAGAGGATATCGTAAAGGCTGGATAAAAACAAATCCCTCATTATAGGCGGGATAAGTTTCCCCAAGTGTCATAACGCCTGAAATAGACACGTGGTAAAGTGAGTGAGTGAGTGAGTGAGTGAGTGAGTGAGTGAGTGAGTGAGTGAGTGAGTGAGTGAGTGAGTGAGTGAGTGAGTGAGTGAGTGAGTGAGTGAGTGAGTGAGTGAGTGAGTGAGTGAGTGAGTGAGTGAGTGAGTGAGTGAGTGAGTGAGTGAGTGAGTGAGTGAGTGAGTGAGTGAGTGAGTGAGTGAGTGAGTGAGTGAGTGAGTGAGTGAATAAACTTTATTGAGACACGTGGTAAAAGCCTCATGCCTTGCTCTTGCAAGATAAGCTAAATATGTTGGAGGTAGATCACTATTTTCAAGTGAAAAACCTCAGGAAGTTTTGAAGGTCGTGTCCTCCCAGTTCGACGAAGGTCTTGCCGCCCTCTTACAGGTCATCTATAGAGAACCTGTACTACTCATTGCCCCGTGACGCATTGCTTGAATGCATAAAGAATTAGCAGGCACGTGCCCCTCTTGGTACGTGCCTGCTGTGGTACGTGCCTGCTTTCCTCTTCCTTTTATCACTGTTCAAATATTTTCAGACGATTTCCAATGATTATCTTGATTTTACCGCTATGTGGGGATATCGCCTTTATTCCGTAGCTGGTCGACGTCAGAGGCATTCTCCGGTGATTGTGGGGCTTCGCCTTGGAAGCCGGTCTAAAGGGCGACTATAGAACATAAGCCCTCTTTCTTTTACATTCCGTTATATACCCCACAAACCCTTAATCTATCATTTAGGCCAAGGCACCACACTCTCGAAAATAAAATTTGTTAACGCGTTCTGCCGGATTACGCACAAAGGTTCCTTTTCAACAGGATCAAAATAAGCTAGTCAACATGTGCATTCGCCACCGCCTCAATACGAATAAATAAGTTATATTGATGAATGCTTCTTCAACATTCACGCAATAAAAGTCTGATAGCTGAAGAAACCCACGACCTACGGTGGGAGTCGAATCTTTGACCTTAGGAGGTAGCCGAACCCACGACCTTTGGACTTAATTAAGGGAGTCGTATCCTCGACCTTTGATTGGACCAACATTCAACGGCACCAAAACCGGAGTGCTACATTGATGGTCGAACCCACACCTTTGGTGTTAATTAAGGCATAGTTAATTAAGTCAGTCTAACTCACGACCTCTGTTGGGAGTCGAACCGTCGCGTCGACCTTTGGCGGGACCAAAATTCAATGGCACCAAAATTCATGATGCCACCATTGATGGCCTAGCACACGACCATTGGTGGAAGTCGAACCCACGACCTTTGATGTTAATTAAGACTGTTAAGTCAATTAAGGCACTCGAAGCTACGACCTTTGGTGGGAGAAAGCAATTGATATGAAGTAACAACGCATTCGAGTGATAATGTCAAGTAATTTAATTAATGTCTATGAGTGCGCAGGCTTCATCCTCTTTAGCGTACGCTAAACTGACTGTCAACGTTTTTCAGTGCCTGTAGAGCCGAGTTCGATTCGTTCAAAATTTTCACAAGAGGTGTATACAGTTCAGAACAGGTCCCTACTGTCAGTGAAGTTCGCACTAAACACAACTTTTTTTTTTCATAGCGTAAAGACGAAAAACAAGAAGTTGCAAAGAAATAAGGATATAGGAATCGAATCGGCTTTATTAGAATAAAGTACTCTGCGTTCACGGACCTTGAGCCTTCAGGACAGTATTGTCTTCATAAGTTTGCCAATGTTGTCCGCGCCGAAGTCGGTCTTTCCTTCCACATCAACCGCCAAACTGACCGATCCTTTGATTTCGAACTTTGTCCGGTCATCGGAGCTGTCAGACTCTGAACTCGACGACTCTGAGCTTGAAGATTCCAGGCTGTTGGACAAGGACTTCGAAGTTCCAGCCGAAGTGTCGGACCTTCCTTCGCCTCCTTCGTCAGAGGTTGGCGGCTCCGTGTTCTGTATAAGTTCCAAGAACTTATCGAGCCTATCGTAAAACTGCTTCGCGTCTGCATCTGTCATCGAGTCGCCATTTTCGGACGCCTTTCCATTTTCAGCCTCCGACGAGATCACGCTTCTTTCCGTAGATTGGGCAACCTCGTCGCTTTCGTCGCTCATGTCTCCTTTGGCGAAGTTGTACACGGTGGCGAGCACTTTGAGCTTATCTGACACCGTCAGGTCCGCGTCGGTCAAGGCGTGGTAAAGAGTTCGCAGCGCCCTCCTCCGGTGGTCGTCCAACTCGTTCTCGAGCGTTCTGAGCCGACGCAGCACGTTCTGCGAGTCGACGTCCTGCGGCAACGCGCCGACTCCCATGCCACGCTGCTGCATCTGGTCTAGCAGCCTGCGGTACGTCTGAACGCGTCTCGTGAAGTACTCGCCGTTTTCCTGCATCTCCTTAGGAGTCAGCAGCTCCGCGAACATGCGGTTCATGGCCGTCAGCCTCTTCTCGAAGATCTCCACCATTTCGGACGTGATGTGCTCATCGCTGTTGCTGGGTCCCTCTGTCTTGGCAAACGACCTCACCTTATCTCTAGTCTGAAACAGGCTGGCGGGAGCGTCTTTCTTCGTCGCACCGTTTTGGGATAGAAGTGTCATACCAGCGCCGAGACCGTCGTTTGAGAGGTCCAGCATAGGACCCCGATCGTTGGCCCTCCTGGTCTCTGGGGCGGTGAATTCGGAGCTTTTCAGCAACTCCCGAATAGACCTACGCGTGAACGTCCTCTTTATTTTATCGGTGTTCTGTTTGATAAGATCAACTTTTTGTTTTATGCCTTCGGATCCTGAGACAGCGTAGCCCTTGTTGAGTGCTGTTGGATAGTAAGTACAATCGTACCAGCCCCGAGTCATTCCCGGATAGTTATAATGACGATGATAGTCTGGGTAGTAGCGGTTATATTGAGCTCCGTAATAATCATACGGGTACGAGCTACCACCAGAGTACTGTCCAGTCGAATAGCCTCTGTAGCCATTATTGTAACTGCTACCTTGATTATAATATGGATATCCATACCCATAGCTGTATCCATTGCCTTGAGGGCTGTAATAACCAGTACTGTAAGAGGGGTGACTTATTTGACCACCCCCGCTTGCGTAATATGTGCCATGACCATTGCCGTAAGAAGGATGTCCACCTCCGTAGTTCGGCTGCCCTCCGTATCCACTACCGTAGTAAGGGTAGCTTCCGTAACTGTTATAGTACATAGGACTGCCATAGCTACCCCCTGCGTATGGATAGCCACTGTTGTACGGATAGCCGCCATAGTACGGATAAGAGGGTGTGTAACTTGCGCAGCCACTTGAATAACAGCCATAAGAGCGAGAGTAGTCTCCACTGTAACCGCTTTGCCCACCATACAATCCGCCTCCGTAATAGCCGCTCCTATAGTACGGGTAGCCAAACTTGTCAGTGCCGCTAACATATGGGTAACCAGAACCGGAGCCGTAACCACCGTAGTGTCCACCGTAGCTGGGGTAGTTGGAGCTAGTTTGAGGCGGGTAGTTAGGGCCCGTTTGAGGCGGGTAGCTACTTCGCCTATAGTAGCCCACGGCCACGTAGTACGGCTGCCACCAGCTGTTGCTGTAGTACGGGTGCATGTTGCCGGCGCCAGCTGTCGGCAAGTATCCGTAGCCTCCAGCACCACCGTTCCAGCCACCGTGCTCGAACGAAGGCTTCCTATTGAACTGCCTCCACCACTCGTATGTGGTGGGAGGCGGATGATAGGCGGGAGGTCGGTAAGACCAGGAGGGAGGATAGTAGCCATGGCTAGGGTAGCGGTTCCAGTACCCGTTGGGGTTGTAGCCGCCGAAGTGAGGTTTGTAGCTGGGCGGATAGTACGAGTGATTCGGGTTGATGCCTGGTGGTGGCGGCGGCGGCGGTGGAGTCGTGGCAGGCGGAGGCTGGTCGGTGGAAACGTCCGGTGCGTCTGTTGTGTCGTCCTGGGCCCCGGCCAGCCAACAGCAGCATGCTGCGGACACAGCAGAGAACCAGATTTTATCACATTTTAGCTGCACCTTGCGTCAACCGTTTACTTCTGCCTCTGGTACTTTATATAATGCTGTTAAAAAAAAGTATCAGTCCTTTCAGAATTATAACTGCTTGGACTTGTTGGTAAGACATTATGACAAATCGTAGAGCAGAAACACACAGACGGACAAAAAAAGAGACGACAAACGAGCACTAACTGCCAAGAAAGGTTTATCTTCAGCAACCCGGTGTCGCCATTTTACTTTTCATCTCAAAGGTGTACAGATTGGGTGCTCACACACTCATAACCAAGCCGAGGTATTGTTCCTGCCTCAATAATTTCACGTGTAAGCTTGTCGCTATTTCTTCTGACAAAACTACACTGATTAAAAAGCGGTTCAGAAAGCATAGTTTTGTCAGCATAAACAGCGACAAGCTTACACGTTAAATTATTGAGGCAGAAACAATGCCTCGGATTTGTTACGGGTGTGCGCGCACCCAATCCGTATACCTTTCAGATTTGTGAGCACCCCATATGAGCACCTTTCAGATAAGGAGTTAACCTTTCTGAACAAAGTGAATTAAGTTTCCGTGTAAACACGGGGTCACTGAAAATAAACCTTTGTTGGTGTAGTTAGCGCTCGTCTGTCGCTCCTTTTTTCGTCGGCCTGTATGTTTCTGATCTACGATTTGTCATTTCTGCGAGCATACCTCATGCGAGCATTGATTTATGTCGCTTAAATTAGTACTGACCTCCATTTTTGAAGTTCTAGAAACACTACCACACGCTTTTCGCATGTAAATGGATGGCATGCAGTTAGTGAGTATGAAGGCTGGTAAAGACTAATAAGATATATTTTATTGATGCGAAAGCACAATATGGCCCATTGAGTGAAAAAGCCGGCGTCTGTAGCAGCGAAACGGCACCTAAATTCCCATTGGCTACGAGCCACGTCACGACTCGAAGCAGAACGGGCGAAAGGGAACACACGCCGACCCGCCACGTGTGAGGGCGCCGCCACAACGCCACGTCAACCTCGCTCTTGCAGGCATGTGTCACCCGCGTGTTCCTTGTCCGCGCAAGCTCTCGCCTGCATTCTAAATTCGCCTCGGTAGTCGCTGTAAAAATTTAATGTGTAAAGATACAGAACAAATTCGAAAGCGAAAACGTTGGTGGTAGGGAGTTTCGAACGTACGACCCCACGCTCAGAAAGCGAGCGGCTTAACTACTGGACTAAACCAGCTCCTCCTACGAAGCACGCCTGCGCGCTCTGCTTTACGATATCATGCTACTTGGACCGAAATTTCGATCCATTGGTAAACCCAGCGTGACGAAAGTGGTGACGTTAAAATCACCGCGATTACTCGGGAGCGTCGTAAGCGTGTATGCTTCTTTTCAGAACTCGCCTTAGCACAAATAAATAAAAAGTTACATCTTCCTATAGAAATGGGAAACAACCTCCACAGAAATCTTGCATTGTGCTTTGTACTCTTGGGTACCGACATTGTACTGACATTGTACCTCTTGGGTACCGACACCAAAACTGTTCGTAGAAATGAGCGTTGTGGTAAATTAGTTTGGTCGTTTTGAGGCATGCCAGTATTTTTCTAGTTTTTAGATGAGATGCTTTGGACCTTTATATAACGCAAAAAAAGGCAAGTCGATAATATTGCGTCTGTCCTGTAGCTGACACTGTGCATTTCTTGAAAGGCACTACACCATATTTTATTCCTCACGCGATGAAAAGCCGAACCATCGCCCGCTTTAGTTATCACAGCAGACAACAACTGAAGCTCCGTTTGAGAGACCATGCTTTCTCTTTCAATCACCAGAAAAACTTTGTGCTCCCTCACTGCACTTGGTCACGCTTTTGCTCTTTGTACCTAGCTGTCACGGTGAAGCTTCCGGGCACTTAAATACGCACCACTGTCGTAGTACATAGCGACAACTCCAGTCATGCCTTTTTTTTAGCCCCGTGCATTACGATGTCGAGACAGTATTGCCTAGTTTCATCATGCATGCATCTGCACCTTCGAAGTGATGTGTGGCTCATGATACAAAAAGAAAAATTCCTGACACTCCCGTAGTCGAGAGTAGATGTAAGCATGAAATGGCAACCGGCACAGCAGATTGATTGAAGATGATACTAGCCACAATCTTAAAATGGGTGTAGTGCATGTTCGCAATGGCACACCCCACCGCACCACACCACACCGCACCACACCATACTATCCACTGGTCCATATGGACGCTGTCCAGCTAGAAGAAAACCGTCTGAAGGCCACACGACAGGCAGCGAAAGATGCCAGGGAGACCGAGCGCACTGCCCAGCTAGAAGACGAATGAATTGAATTCTAGAGTTTTACTTGCCAAAACCACGATTTGAATATGTGGCACGCCGTAGTGGGGGACTCCGGATTAATTTTGACCATTAGGGGATCTTTAACGTGCCTCCAATGCACGGGACACAGGCGTTTTTACATATCGCCTTCATCGAAATGCGGCCGCCGTAGCCGGGATTTGATCCTGAGACCTCATGCTTCGCAGCACAACAGCATAACCGCTAAGCCACCGCGGCAGGTAGAAGCGCCAGACGGACGCGCCACGCAGCGTGGCGCCATCTCTCGAGGCGATGCAAAACCCGCACCGCAGAACTCGCGGACTGCTGGCGTTCAGCGCTTAGCGCCAAAAGATATAGAAGTGTATAGTGCCCTGTATCTGCCTTTTGAACTTCCCTATTGGAAATAACAAATAAAATTTCAGCGTACTATAGAAGTTACAGCTTAAGTGATATTATGAACAAACATTAGGAAGAACTCGGATGAAATATTTTTGTAACTTGTTTGGGCAGTAACTAGTGTACGTAATGCAGTCCTGTACAAAGGGTTGTGGGCTAGCGACCGCATTTTTTAAAAGTTTTGTCTGGTTGCCCGGATAATCTCGTTTTGTTCTCGCAACTTGCCTGGATAACGCTTATGACTTTCGGCTCAAGGTCACTCGCATGTCTCCGGCAACGGGAGCTAAAAGCATTTCGCGCTTAAAAAAAATTCAAACAACCGAAATGCATGTTTTTATTGTGACTCTGATAATTACGGTAGTCATTTCCCTTTATGGCTCTTTGAATACGTATATAGAGCTACCTCTAGGCTAGTTGGTGTAATTATTCAATGCCGTATTCTGTTATATTTCCATTCGAATAAGCAAGCAACTAGGGCTGTGCGAATAACTTTCGAATAACGCATCTAATAATATTTGGTTTTCGAATCGAATAGTCACTATTCGTAAATGTGTATATTTTTCGATTACCTTTCGAATATTTCAGAACGTCAGATGCATCCAATCAAACATAAAACGGCAGCAAAAGTACGATAAAATTTTACCCCTGCAGCATAGTATAGACATAGAACATGAGAACTTGCGTAGTGGAGCAGACTGCACCGCTTAGGAAGCCGTACTTTACAGGCTGTACAGGTATCATTCGCGCTTGCTGAAGAGTCCTGTGCATGTGAAGAAACTACTTGCTTGCGCTTAGTGCTCCATTAGTGCTTTTCAAAGACAACGCTTCATAACGTACTACATATTGACAGAAACTTGCTGACTTTAAGAATAGTAGAATGTGAACATCATTTTACATTAGTTGTGATAACGGCTGTTCATCATTCGAAAACTATTCTAATTCGATTCGATTCGTTTCTGGCATTATTTTGTTCGTATTCAATTCGGTTTCAAAAATTACTATTCACACAACCCTACAAATAATATGGAAATCTTTAGGCAGGAGATGTTTCTTAAGAGATGAGAATTGTAATCTACCCAAATGCACCATAAAGCTGCAAAACAAAGCTGTGCAGCTTTCAAAAAAAAAAAATGCAGTTTCACTGCTGATGAAGAAAGCTTCGCCGCTGCGAAGTGGTCTTTCTGAAGAACCCATGGGCTTCTTTTGTGGATGGTAATGTTTTTTTTTCATGTTTGTTGCTTTTTCTACATCTAGTTCAGTCGTTTCCCCGCGGCACTCTTAACTAGTGAGAGAGGGAGCAACAACGCATTGTCCTCGACTTTCATTTGCCTGTTCCTTCTACGCAACATCTACCAAGTATTTGTGACGTGCTATGCGCAAGACATTGCTACACTTTAACATTGCTGCAACCTATTCTGGCGTATAGGTTGCGGACACTTGTGGACTGTCCATTGCAACAGCTTTACTTTCTCAGGCGATTTGGGCACCTGGCATAGTGGGGCTGTCAGAGGAGCACAGCAAGATGTAGATATCGTTAAGCCCGTTTAACATAACTACTTTGCCCTTCTCACATCATCGAACCTATACGTTAAACGTTGACAATTTCACTTTTCACTGAAATAAGCATCGTCATTTAATTAAGGGGGTTGGAGGCGGGGGAGCAGGGGGGGACGCATTAGTTTCTCGTTGTGTTAACAGCAGTGTCTCTTTTTCTGGCAGTAAATAATGAGGATGTCAGTACGAGGAGCCACTCTTTCGGGACGTCAAACGATCAGTGGTCGATATAGCCGAATGAGACATTAATTAACAACGCTTGAAGACCTCCCATTCCGTGACGCTCCGTAGGGCGAGAGTTGAACACGTCACGTTGCGAGCCCTCCTCCCGTTCGATGTTCGCCTCCCTCGTGCACTGGCATAACAGAGCGCATACATAATGACATACTTCAAGGGTACGCACGCGTTGGCGCCAAGGGGAATGCGTGCATACCTACGAGGGCCGCGCAAGTCAGCAGCGGTGCTCTCATGGTCGTCCTTCCTCGGTGAGTGTGTGTCCCTGGCGGTGTCCGCGAGACCACTGTCGGTGGCGGGTCACCGTGGCGCGTAGCGGCAGTGACCACTCGGCTATCGGTGAGCGCAGTTCGCGGCTCGCTTTCGCAGTGTTTGCCCCTCGCTCGAGCCGACTCACCTGGCCGCTGGGTACACAGGACCTCGTTGGAAACGTGCACGCGCCTGCGAAGTTTCTCTGCCGTTGCCTGCATTTAATCCCCATTTCTTTCCTATCTTTTTTATTCTCATTATTATTTGTCCATCCGGACCATGCGCAGCGCCGTCGGCTCTGTGCACACAGTACGGACTGACGCTGTCGTCTCCCTGTACACTCGTGACGCGAACGCTGACGCCCGCCGCCAGCACAGCACAGAGTCGCGTGCCCTAATTTCACGTTCCACTCGATGCGACCAGAGAAGCACACTAACGGAGTACTGCACCACCATCCGATAGTCGTCCCGAAAATAATAGAGCCCACTACCGAACGAAGGCCCCTGACTTCCATAGAGAAGGGGGAAAAATAATCTCCCCGTATGGCCCATTTCAAAGATCCCTGAATATTGACGTATAGTGCAACAACGACACACGCTCCATCTGTTTCTTTCCCCGAATGACTCGTTTCTCTACCTTGCTACACCTCTGCTAATAACATTGGAACCCTGAAACAAAGGTCAATAAGGATTTATCTCTCTCTCTTTTAGCGCAAACGGCTAGTTATCCGTTCTACGCATCGCACATCCTGCCTATCGCATGAAACATATAGTATGCACAAAACCACTGCCTATAACCACTGCGCGCGTTATGGGCAACTGTAAGGCGCGTGGAATCCAGCTCTTTGAATGTAATAGTACAGTACTACATTCGATGTTGTTGGTTCTATTATTAGATATTCGAGAAAAACAGCCTTTTAACGCCTGTTTCAAGTTAGCAGCCTATATATACGCTCGTTACACATCTTGAAGGGGCAGCGTAAGACGATGAAGACAAAAGGCAGGAAACACAGGACAGTGCTGAACTCACAGCTAACTTTATTAGAAGGCATACACAAACTTATTTACTACAACCAAGTTACGACAAGCTTCAAGATGTTCAACCAGTACTAACTCGTCCAAATGTCGATTCTTCTACAGTATGCGCTCGTTAATTGATAAGAGTTGATGTGTATACTAACTGCTTATTGCGCCCTCGTGGCCAACTTGGGCATAGCGGTGAGCTTTAGCTGCACGCTTAGCCTAACACATATAACCCGGCCAGGCCAGCATGCTTTCCATCTCCAACGGTCGGAAATCCTTAACTTTGCTTAATTACGTTCACTCTGCATTGCAACCAGTGTATGCTTGCAATGAAGTCAGACAAATATAATTATTCTTTCATTAGCTCAATGCCATATTCACTGGTTCCATATAATCCAATGCTAGGTCGCGTAATTTCATCTCGTGCAAGTCCTTTTTGTTTCGTCTTGTTTTCTGCAAATGTGCTCAGATAGAGGGTTGGTCGAATAGCGGAATTTTGTAATCGAACTGAATACGGATATTCTAGAAAACCTATAACAGAATATTTCGTCGAATATTGCATACTTCTTTTTTTTATTTCTAAAGTAAATAATATATGAAGTTTGGGTGGAGGCCATTTGAAAAAAAAAGATGCCTATATACATTGGCATACAGTATACATGTTCACAATTTGACATACGGACTATTTTGGAGCTTGTAGATGATTAACAACTGCTTTGTCAGGGGCACCATGGCAATGCCACTGGTAATACAATAAGGGAAGAGAATTTTATTAGATGCCCGTGCGGGGGTATGTTGATAAGTATTGAGCCTTACCCAGAAAAACGTGAGCTAGGTAGCCATGAATTGCCGGATATATTGGCCAATTTATCTACATCCAATGGTGCAAAAGTCAACTACCAGTGTTTTGAGCTTATTTTTCCTTTTCAAGTCCAAAGCGAGCTTCTCAACACCTCCTAAAAAGCTCAGTGTGGGAGAGCACATAGGACCATAACCAAGTTCCTGTTTTCCCAAGGCACCGGTTCGAAGCAGATCTATTATGAATTGCCACTTCATTTGTACGATAGCGGCCTTCCGTATGCTATCGTTAATGCTTTGGTTTCGCTAATATTAAAACTGCCCATTTCGGTTTGAAAGTGAGAAGCCCAGTGGAAGGCCTGTCTTTGTGCCTGCAAATATGACAGGCATCCTTGATGTGATCACGAAGGACCGCCGAATATCAGCTAGAGGAATTCCCACATCTCTGAGAATATCACGTGAGAGAGTTGGTGTCATAAGCTACGACGACTTGGAAATGAGCAAAGTGTGTACCAACACTTTTGACAGCTGAACAGAATATTTCGCAGAAACAGAGCGGAAACGTGTGGAGACAACGGTGGCGGTTTTGTAAAAAAAGATCTTGTTGCATGACATCTGCAGATAAATATGGCACGAATCCCGGAGGTGAAACAATGGCAAAACTAACCAACCTTCTTAGGCTTTGTAGTGGTGCCCCATCAACCCTATTCGCCCGACTTTGCCCTTTCTGATTAATTTATTCTCCAGTTTAAGAAAGATACACCTAGAGGGACAACTATTTGACAGTGTTTTGGAGTCAACCAACGCTGCTAATAGTGGTTACGATAGCAAACGGAAGAAGTTTATCTGCAGGGTCTTAAGAAGCTGCAGGACGGATGTCCCAAGTGCATTTACTTCCTGGCGTAAGGCTCAATACATATCAACGACGCCTCGTACATTGCTGTGTTTGTTGAAAACGAGAAGTGCAATGCTACAGGAATGCATATTGTTTCAAGCGGATGCTAACACTGTGAGGCTGGCCAAATAATAAGTCGGAACAAATTCCTATGTAGGCTGCCCAAAAGTGAGCTATTCTTATTGAATTAATGAAAATTATGCAGCAGAGGCTCTCTGCATTGTGGGTAAAATACCGGCTGTCCCAGTTAACTTGGACCAAGATTTTTAAAGAAATCAAGAGCTGTAGAGAAATCGTACCAATTGCATAGTACCCGTAGTCGTTCTTTAAATGTTCGCCTCCCTTGGCGAATATGTCTTAAAGAGCGAAAGCACAGAAAGAACGTACAGTTCAGTTTTGTAGGTGAAACGTCTGCTGAAATCTTATAGTTTCTCATACTATATACTATAGGAGTGTATTGCATAAAATATATCTTGCTCTATTTACGGAATATGACATTGTATGGGGGCGAAATGCGAAAACACCCGTGTACTTAGATTTAGGTGCACGTTAAAGAACCCCAGGTGGTCGAAATTTCCGGAGTCCCCCACTACGGCGTGCCTCATAATCAGAAAGTGGTTTTGGCACGTAAAACCCCATATATTAAATTATTAATATGACATTGTGCAATGTAGAATTTTCTACTGGTCCAAATATTGGTCACAGTAGGATTACTGGAGCCTGCACGAGGAAAGTATAGGTATAGGCTCTGGCACCTACATATCACTACAACATTGCACCAAATCGTGCCGCATTTCTTCTTTCTTTTCTTTTTTCTGCCAGAATCCCGTTATATGTATCTTGACTTTATTTGGAACACTCTCACGCTAAGGACAAGCGCGCGCGCAAGCCGAACGTGTGACTCGCTTTCGGAAGAGAAAACGGCAGATGCGAAACCACGTGACTATTGCCAGCATCCCATGTTTCGCCCATCCGAAGTAAAGCCTGTAAAGGCGCTCATTAATACAAAGCTCCCGGCGCTGCCGGGAAAACCGGC